>NW_012116511.1:2931863-2958005 GCF_000951035.1 Colobus angolensis palliatus | reverse complement strand
GCCATCAGAGAAATGCAAATCAAAACCACAGTGAGATACCATCTCACACCAGTTAGAATGGCAATCATTCAAAAGTCGGGAAACAACAGGTGCTGGAGAGGATGTGGAGAAACAGGAACAATTTTGCACTGTTGGTGGGACTGCAAACTAGTTCAACCATTGTGGAAAACAGTGTGGCAATTCCTCAACGATCTAGAACTAGAAATACCATTTGACCCATCCATCCCATTACTGGGTGTATACTCAAAGGATTATAAATCATGCTGCTATAAAGACACATGCACACATATGTTTATTGCAGCACTGTTCACAATAGCAAAGACTTGGAATCAACCCAAATGTCCATCAGTGACAGACTGGATTAGGAAAATGTGGCACATATACACCATGGAATACTATACAGTCATAAAAAGGATGAGTTCACGTCCTTTGTAGGGACATGGATGAAGCTAGAAACCATCATTCTGAGCCAACTATTGCAAGGACAGAAAACCAAACACCACATGTTCTCACTCACAGGTGGGAACTGAACAATGGTAACACTTGGACACAGGGTGGGGAACATCACACATCGGGGCCTGTCATGGGGTGGGAGGAGGGGGGAGGGATAGCATTAGGAGAAATACCTAATGTAAATGACCAGTTAATGGGTGCAGCACACCAACATGGCACATGTATGCATATGTAACAAATCTGTACATTGTGCACACGTACCGCAGAACTTAAAGTATAATAAAAAAAAGAAAAAAAAACCAATAGATGGACTTTATTTTGTGTAACTATCAACTGTTTACAAAAAGCAGTCATACTTAACCTTTGCGAAGTCCTATACCCATTCTATGAAAAGCATCTATCCTCCTTCCTATGTAAAATTGAGTTTACAAGACTTTGAAGCTCAAAACTAAATAACCTACTGAGATCCACTGTCCCCACATTATGAACCCGAATCTCTAAAACTCCATCAGACATACAGTCTAAGATGCAACATCTACTACAATCACCTCAAGATTGAACTCCAGACCAAAACGTGTCTAAGTGTCCTGGGCCAAGAGGTCTTCCATTTTAGATTCAGGAATGAAATTTCTAGGGTCATCTCCATTGAGTACACTCAGGGACTTCCTAATAAAAAACATTCCAGTAAAGGACATACGGAAAATTAGTCAATACATAAGTCGCAATTTATCACTGTAATATCTCAAAAGCACCTGAATAGTGTGAATTTTACATGCTTTCTCCTCACTATCAAAATCAAACAGTTGTTCAGCAAGCAAAATAAAAACTCTTATAAAAAGTTATACTCCCCCTTTTCACCAAATACATACATATAGGGATAAGCAATGTGCCTTTTTATTATTAATAAATATATTTCATTGAATTTATTAATATGGTAAGAGTGAAAACAACAGAGTCTACTAGATTAACTAAAGGATCAAGACTCTTTTATGCAAGGTACAGATTTTTCCTCTTCAAAATATTTAAACTATACCTTTACAATATGATTAAAATGAATATTTGCTAATAGAATAGCAAGTCTAAATAATGATCCACCACTTCAAAGAAACAATAGGCTTTAAAATTACAACCCTAAATTGTTGTTGTTGTTTTGTTACTGCCTCAAATTTCCTGGAAGAACTGCATTCCTACAACACAGAACACTGGGTTTACTTGCTCTGCCTAGAATTTTCCCTGACAAACTAAATTCCATTTTCCAGCCCTTAAAAACCCTCACATTCTCTAAAATTCAGAAAACTACAACTATAAACCAGTGTTTTCGTAAGTCTATTATGGACCTATGAAAACAAGTTAGCAATTATCAAAAACATACTGTGAAAATACTATTGGCGGCATTTTAAAATTTACTATGCATCTCATAATAAACTACTTTCTGGGATCTACAATTTCACGAATTAAATTTAAAATTACATCACAGCTCCTTGAGCAGATGATCTACAGAAGCAATCATCAGCATTTACACCCAGATTTAAAAACTGAGGTTGTTCCATTGATCACTATATAAATAAACTTAAAAGCATTTTTTCTCTGTATCCAAACAAATGGTTTAGAAATGCCTCCAAAAAGTGACAAGTACGTTGTCTCAATATTAAATTTGTATGCCAGATTACAGGAGAGTATAAACTGAAATGGCAAAAATCTGGCTAAAATTGATATCTGTTTGAACCATTTTAGATTATCAAGAAAAAATTCAAAAGGCAAATTTCTGGCCTCAGCTAACTAAAAAAAACAATATAAATTAAAACGGACTTTTTGGTGCTGATGAGTTCTGATAACTAAAACCATCAATAGAATCCTGTTTGAAAACACCTTATAATACTATAACTCAATTATAGGATAAGCAAGTTATGTTCCTGTTTCCAAAGAGAAGAAAAAATAAATTTGTGCAATTGCAATATACCAAATGCTAGAATGAACACTTACCATGCATATTTCCTTATACTTCACTAGCACTGTACAATGCACACTTTCATTTTAATCACAACAAAACACTTATGATGTTAAGTATCATCCCTGTTTTACAGATGAAGATACAAAGCTACAGTTATTGACTCACAGGCTTAGAGGAAATGCCAGAGAATGAGGATTTGAACTCAAAGGATTCTGACTCAAGCTCTTATGTTGTACACAATGCTGCAAGTATTACTTCTCTATGTTTGCTTACCTTTTTCTATGTGAAGCTGAGTGTTCAGAGCCCTGATATGTTAATCTATTTACATTTATTTGTTTGGCTGTGTTTTTGTTTATTTATCTATTTATAACCAGCAGGCAAATTCCATAATATTACATGGAAAGAATAAAAGAAAGAGTTCAAGGGCCTGTGGCAAGATTTTCATTTGAGAGTTCAAGGGCCTGTGACAAGATTTTCATTTGGGGTCTATTTGGCTGTAAAGAAAAAAGAGCTAATCAATCGCTAACTGATGACAGTATAGTTTAGTTTTAGTAATGGTTACAGTAATGAGAGGTTAAAGGGGTCAAAATACTGAACCAGGTGTTAAAGTTCTTAATGGTAGTATTTGAGAAGATACATTAGACTACTCAACTCTGAACTTATACAGGGGATAAATATGGTTCCACTGAGTAGGGGTTCTAATACTTGTTTGAATGTTCTAAAATTAGTTGGTTGTTTTCACTCATAAAATGAGAAGGCTGGACAAAATACTTTCTAAGGTCCCTTTCAGTATTAATATTTCATAAAACTAAAAGGCAAACTGTATTTGATGAATTATGTCTGACTCGTAAGGTTCTTTCAAAATTTAATGTCTTATTTTTCTTTGCCACATGATATATTTTTTGCCTTTTGTTTTTTGGCAAGTCATAACACAATCCCACCTTTTAAATGGGGGCAATATATAAACCATGTCTAATTTATAGAATTTTCACATCAGTATGATGATATATGTAAACTTAAAAAAAAATTTTAAGTACACACATAAGAGAACATTAACTAATTAAATATTAAGTGATTGACTATTAAAATCATGTTAAAATAGGATGTCTATAAATGCCAATTTACTAAATTATTCAGTAACAATAGCTTAAGATTCTACTTGAGGCAACATATATAAAATTTTGTGGTATCTGTAAGTAATTTAAATACAAATTTCTTTACTTGTCTACTAATAGCATTTACCAGACCACTTTATTTAAGAAAGCAGAAATACTGTCTTTGACCACAGAAGTTCAAAAAAAATCATTTCTTTCTCATTATCCTTTTCTACTACAGATGTTTTGTATTTGTTTATTTAGATTCTGCCTCCATTCTAGAAAACATTAAAGGAAGCTGAAAGGATATATTAACCACAAGAAAATTCCAGAAGTGTAAAACTGGACAGAAAGAAGAAAGAAAAATGGGAATAAAGCCATCAATTAGAGCCAGAAATAAAGCTCAAATATCTTTACCATAAACATTGATATACTTCTTATTAGAGAGTCATAAACTGGCTCTAAGCTTTCTGGCAATGAATGCAGCAAGCAGCTCCCAGTGTAATGTGATTCAGTAAAACAATTCCATTGGGAGGTAAACTGATGTCTTCCTTGTGCCAGTCTCTGCAGATCTGGCTTGATTTGGGGATAGATTTTTAGATAATGAAGAAACATAGAAGGAGCTGCATATCTTACAAATAATCTTCCCCAAATATTATTTCTCTAAGCTGTGGGCACCAATGAGTTCAAGACTATTCCCTGAAAAAGTATACAGCATAAAATTACTCAACAGTGGCATTTAAATTTTTTCCATGTGTCTCAACAAACCCTAAATTTTAAGAAACTGTGTATATGAGATATATATATACTCTTTCAAAAATTGAGAATTTGATCTTTAAAAAGACTTGACCATGTCCCAAAGGGCCTCCCCACTTTGTAGCATGCAATACCACAGGAGCACTAGCTTGGAAAAGTTTTTCTAAATCTCTAACTGAAAGACAATGAGTGACCTCTAACTGAAGAATCTACTCCTTATAGCTTGGCACCACAATGTCAGTTTAAAAAAAAAAAAGTCTCACTAACGTGAAAACAGTTGTCTACTCAAGTTTATACAGAAAGTAATTCAGTAAAACACACATTGAATGTTTAACTTGGAGCTAAGCTTATAAAAACTACCTATTAAGTATAAACCAAGGTAATTTGCAGAATGGGCCTTTTAAATAAAAGTCAGTCATAGTACAATGAACCAAATAAAATAATATTACTTGTACAAGTAGTTGTCAATTCAAGCTGCTGTTAGACTGAGATAAAATACGCAACTGTCACAAGAAAATGATTGTCTTTTGTCCTCTATTAGGGAACAGGCATGCAAGAGCTCTATCAAAACACTGAGATTAAGTTAAAGAGAAGAGAGATCAGAAAGTAATCATATGTTATTCTAATGCAATATGTGACCTGTTCTCTCAAAACAATATTCCTGCTGACCCTGACTCTAGAAACAGTAATACAGAGGCAGATTCTGAAAGGAGATCAATACCTGGGGTGTGAAGTCCATGTTGAGTTTTGGTCTCCTGACCAAAGAAGTGAAGGTTGGGGAAAGGACACATATTAATTTATGTGAAGTTAGACTAACATTTTAACATGATTTATGAATCGACCTCAGCAAAAGGCTTAGGTTTGAATTAATAGCTGTCTTGAATTAATTCCAGTCTTCTGGTCCAAACAAAGAATATTCTAAAGTATGGAGAAAATTTGCAGAAGTACCTGGCCCATCCGAGGTACTTAAAACTGTTGAATGAGGGGCTGAATAACCTAATTTACTATTTGCTAATACTGACAAAAATGGGCATGATATGAGAACATGAGAACAAATACAGCCCCAAAATTTTTTAAATGGAATAAATTGAGTTTGTTTAAAAAGAAAAAACCTACAAATCAGTGTTTCTAAATTATCAGTGTAATTCTATTGACAATTTAAATGAATATTTTCTGGCTCTTTTCCCAAAAATGCTAGTAGTACCATAATAATAGGTAAAAGAAACAATGCAGGTCTTTTTTTTTTTTTTTTTGTTGTTTTCTGAGACAGAGTCTCACATCGTAGCCCAGGTTGGAGTGCAA
Organism: Colobus angolensis palliatus; assembly: GCF_000951035.1. Classification (NCBI taxonomy): domain Eukaryota; kingdom Metazoa; phylum Chordata; class Mammalia; order Primates; family Cercopithecidae; genus Colobus; species Colobus angolensis. Next base: position 2,952,449 of record NW_012116511.1, on the reverse strand, counting down.
TGACGCGACCTCAGCTTCCTGCAACCTCCGCTTCCTGGGTTCATGCAATTTTCCTGCCTCAGTCTCCTGAGTAGCTGGCATTACAAGTGCGCACCACCACACCCAGCTAATTTTTTGTATTTTTAGTAGAGACAGGATTTCACTATATTGGCCAGACTGGTCTTGAACTCCTGACCTCGTGATCTGCCCACCTCGCCCTCCCAGAGTGCTAGGATTACAGGAGTGAGCCACTGCACCCAGCCAGGTCTTAACATGTCTACATTTCAATAAAGCATTTGAAAGAATCTCTTGCCCTCCACTTATGGGCAAGGTGTAGAAACGAGAACTGGATAATAACAAAGTAATGTCACTTTATGACTAGTCTAACTTCTATACTGGAAAAGAATTGACTAATGAACGCATTGTTATCAACCAGGAAGATGCCATCCTGCACAAGTCCCACTGGGCTTGGTATTTAGATTTAGTCTACTTATTATTTAATATTATTATCAAACACTTGAAAGAAAACCTAACTAATACTTCTCAAACACACAAGACTATAAAAAACGTCTAATGCACTGGCTGAAAAACTTAGTATAAAAAATTCTTAACAGGCTATGATAATGAGATACATCCAATAAGATAAAATGTATTAGAGACAATGTTCAAGTTCGGTTCAAATACCAAACTTTTCATTTCTCAGGTCAGTGCTCTTGTTACACTCCAACACATGCAGACATCAAAAGAGAGATGACTTTTAATCCGTAATAACAGTCCAGGATGGGATCCTGAACAAAGAAGCCAGGGATGGGGGTAGAACCCAGACTGGTTTGATCTGGTATTTAGTTCACAAAGTGCTGTGTGTTTAGCTTTCCTACTCAGTCATTAATCACTCTGAGTTATAGCCTAAGCACTTATATAGAAGCTCAGAGTGTGAGCCATTAGAAGTTGACTGTAACAGAGCTGGAACTCATACAAATCCCTGGAGGGACAAGTCCCCCAAATTTCTACTGAGGGTAAATTAAAAAAAAAAAAAAAAGATGCCTGGAAAAATTGTTTACCATGTATGTCTGTTCTATGAATGTGTTACAGCTTGATTCTAATTAACAACAACAAAAAATTAACATAGGTCAGCCCCTACATTAAGAGAAGTTTTAAAAAAAATTGATTGGTGATGTTTAAGAAAATGGAAAAACAACAGGTACTCCAGCATTAGATACCTTTAATTAAAAACAAAGTAACGGGACTCATTCCCCAATGAACGGCTTTCCTCAGCTAACTGCAGAATTGCTTATCAGGTAAATCTGTTATGGCAACAGCCACTTCAACAAGGATCAATGAAGTTGGAAGCCAAGTAGACATATACTCCAGACGTTAACCGAAGAGCCATTCTTTTTTTCCTTTTTTAACTTGAAGCCACTGGAAGAAAACACTCTTACCAAATGCCTTTTGAAGCATTATTTCAGAAAGTTAGGCATAATGGGGAATGCAAAAAATGTATCCCCAAAATGAAGATTAAAATATTATCTATTTTAATTTTGACAAAAACAGCCACACAATTTTTGCTACATGTTTACCTCTAAAATTTTAATGTAATGAGTGGAAGAAAGTATTTGTGGATCAGAGCTAATGCCTTTATTATGAACAACTTATCACATTCCATCCCAAGCCATTTCCCATCTCAATGACAGCATATTTATAAATATTAGTTACCATCAGCCTGGAAAAGCCCATCAACAGGCAGTAAAGTCTTCGTTAATCACTGACTTATTGGAACAGACCCATTGGGCATGCATGTATGTATATAAGTTGTGTTGAGTTTTTGATGTTTTCCTTTATTAGCATCAATTTTTTAAATTCATGCATGTATGAATAATATCAACAGAAACAAAATTAACCTCTTCCCCATCTCCTAAATCTGAAAATACAGCTTGAGTTAAACTACTCTATTTCCTTATCAAATTTAATATCTCCTCCTCCAGCTCTCAACTCAAAACTCCAGGACAGCACTTAGCAAGCTTCTTGGTAACCAGGTACCCTATGCCAGAGTCTCCTCTGGACCTGCAAAGTTAGGGACAGAGTTTTGCATATTCATCCCTGGGAGGCTGGCACTCAACAATTTTAAAAGTAATTGCTAAACTGTTTGCTAAAGTGACTGTACTATATTTTCTTCCCCTAGCAGTGTATGATTTCTTTTTTTTTTTTTTTTAGACAGGGTCTTGCTCTGTCACCCAGGGTGGAGTGCAGTGATGTGATATTGTCTCACTGCAACATTGACCTCCTAGGCTCAAGTGATCCTCCTGCCTCAGCCTCCTGGCTGGGACCACAGGCATGTACCACCACACCTGGTAATTTGCTTTGATTTTTAGTAGAGAAGAGGTCTCACTATGTTGCCCTGACTGGTGTTGAACTCTTGGGCTCAAGTGATTCGTCTACCTCAGCCTCCCAAAGTGCTGGGATTACATGTGTGAGCCACTGTGCCTGGCCTCATTGTGGGTTTCTTTTGCATTTCCCTAATGCAAAGTGATATTGAGCATCTTTCACAATAATGAGGTCCTAGTAGCTTCTTAATGTCAGTGAATAAATTTTAAAAGACTGTTCCTATATGATCTCAGTAGTCAGAAAATTATCACCATCCTTCTCCTCCTTGTGACCATCCTGTCAGGAAATTTTATCAAAGAAAATACTATTACCTAATAAAGCAGAAGCTTAAAAAGTAACTTGTGGCGTCATGATGCTTTCAGAAAGCAACTTAACAATACAGCCCATTGGCCATACTTTCTGAGTTCAAAAGGCAACTTTGGGAAATTAAGTTTATGGAAATAATATAAAATGTGTTTTAAAGATATATGTAAAATTTAAGAGAAAAAACATGGAATAATTAGGAGAATAACTTGGTCAACTATAATAATTTCTTGCGCATATGTTCCAGGCTTTGAAAATTATGATCACAAAAACAATATCAAAATAAGGTAGGAAAACATTATTTAATTAAAACATTTAAATTTCCAAACAGAATATGTTAAGAGTGCACACAGTATGTGAAACATATACTTAGAAAAATCTGGAAAATGCTAATAAATTAATTGTAGTTAGATGTTTGGGACTTCGAATATTTTTAAAGTCTATTTTTATACTTTTTGTAGCATATTCTTTGAGTAATTATTTTCAAAAAATACTTTCCTAATTAATCGAATCAAACTTTTTAGGAAAAAAAATCTAGGTGATAGTGATTTCTTATCTTGACCCTTTAAGAGGATTATAGGAGGAAACAGAAATCTGTATTTGCAAACATTGGGTCATATTACAGCACAAAGCAGCAACTATTTCTCTACATCAGTACAGAAAGGCAGTTTGATATCCTGCTGACCACCGTGACATGATCCACTCTGCTGAACCCTGTAGAGCTGGTCAGGAATCAAAGGGCAGGCCAAGGCCAAGGAGGCAAGGCCAGTATCTGAGAACAAGGCCAGCCAGATGTGGACTTCTCCAAATAAAGTGAAGGCAGGAGGTGCCAACTGAGCTTTACGGTCTAATGGTAAAGAAAACGATCTTTAGGTTTCACTTACCAAAAATGACTTCTATCTTACGCATGTTTATGAAGAATATAATTATCCTTCCCCCACTCCTTTTTCTCCCCTCAAATATTCCTTCCAAATGAATGTGAAAGGGGCAAAGGCTGAAGAAATAGGGCTCAGGAGCCAAACAGGAAGACTCTGAGGTTAAGCTGATAAGTTAGTTTTCCCTTTGTTTCACTTTTATCATCCTATTCTCCACCTTAGAAACCTCCAAGAACACCCCTAGGCCTAGAATCACGGACTACATATATATTTTGTTACTTTCCATAAATCCTTCCCTGGAAGCAGCACTCTACCTTGGTGATTAGAGAACTTCCTATCTTCCTGGAGGCCCTGTGCCTACTAATGAACACCCCCTATCTCTGCACTTACCATCTCACCAATTCCAAACCCACTCTACATCCCTCTCTCTTGGAATCCTAACAGAAAGCAGAGAGGTGCAGGCCAGTGGCCATATACTTATACACAAACTCAAGTTGCTTTCAATTTCCAAGAATCCCTATCAGAATTAATCTGCTGTCTTTGAGTATTTAGCTGAAATTGGAGTCCATGAGCAGCTGCAGTTTTCAACATGTTCAATAGCTAAAAGAAATGAACGGGCCGGCGCGGTGGCTCACGCCTGTAATCCCAGCACTTTGGGAGGTCGAGGTGGGCGGATCACGAGGTCAGGAGATCGAGACCATCCTGGCTAACACAGTGAAACCCCATCTCTACTAAAAAAAAAAAAAAAAAATACAAAAAAATTAGCCGGGCGTAGCGACGGGCGCCTGTAGTCCCAGCTACTCGGGAGGCTGAGGCAGGAGAATGGCGTGAACCCGGGAGGCGGAGCTTGCTGTGAGCCGAGATCGCACCGGGAAGGTAAAGAGAGAAAGGCAACACGGACTCATTCGGTGAGGGGGAAAAAAAAGGGAAGTGATAGCATAAGATTAGCAAAGAACTGATTCTCTAGCTTTTCTTTTCTGCTGCCTGGTTTATTTGTGTTTTTCCCCAGTGAATCCATATGCTACAGTGGGGGAAACACTACGAAAGCCTCTTAGGACTACACATGGCTGTCCACTGAACAGAGTGAAGCTCCCTCCCTAAGGGAGACAACTCTTCAGGGTATTTGCTTTTGTAGAAAACGTAATGCAGCTAATCCACACCAAACTCTGCTAAAGCATAAAATACCTGACTAGGTTTCCACAAATATTATCAGTGTATAAACATAAAAATACTAATTATATAAGTCAATGAAGCTATTATATACATGTAGATGAGTCACACACAAGCCAGAGGAGCTTGCTGTAATTTTTAAATAATGCTATCAAGAATCTGAGTTTGTCACTTGCTGAAATCCCAGAAGTTCAGTAGGTCATTGCTCCCTGTCACTCCCCAAGAGGTAAGATAACGAAAACAAGGTATCCAACAGAGGTTTAATGTGCAGATCTGTAATAATTCTTTAAACACCAGAAGCTGATAAAACCTGCTTTACAATTGCAATTTTATTCTATAGGCATGTTCATATTTTTGCCAAGAGATTCGGTTTACATCAATCTCTACAAATTTATGTATTCAGTGTATAAACATTTTAACATAATAATAATCCTTTATCATAATAGAGAGGCAGCATGGTCTAGTGAATTGTGTGCTGAATACCCTATTCAGCCCTATCTACCTCACAGGGATTCTGTAAAGATTAATTAGTAGATACCTCCAGAAAGCACTGTGAGTTTTTTGCAAAAACAGTGTACAAACCTCACTTATTTATCATACCACAACTTGTGAAATAAAGAAAGAGGCAATAATATAGCTATAAGTGTAAAAAAAGGAATGGTAGTTGGGATGAAAATGAATGGGACAGCTGTGGAAAGAGATTAGAGGGCAGAATAAGTGTAAAAAATATGAATGTATGAGTCCTACGTAGAATACAGGAACGGGTGGTGCCTTCCCGCAGCAGTATTGCAACAAAACACCCCCACCACAAAGGGTTAAAACAGGTCATGTTTTCCGGCAGCAAAGTGTCCTGATGTCTCCAGGAAGGTGAGGACAGGAAGAACCCAGCTTGTGTTTGACTTGTGCTCACCGCCAAGGCTCCCTCCTTACCTGCCCTGCCTACAGAGTCCTTGGTGCACACTTGTCCTTCACAGACCATTTCCTCCAAGGGTGCCCCAATCAATTTAGAAAATGACAAGGTGACACAGAAACAAAAAGCAGAAGCTCTGAAATACAGCCCATTCTAGTCAACAAACAAGACTCAGAAATACACATTAACCAAGGAGCAAAAGTGATTTAGGAGAGCTCAAAATACAATTAGCACATTTTGATTTATGAGAAGAATGTCTTAGTTATAAAGCCACATATAAGGTAATTCTTCCTTCTCATATCTCAGAAGTAATAATGCTGGGGGAAAGAGAGGGCTTTTTAAAAAGCATACACTTTTATATGTAAATCATTACCACTATAAATTCCTAAACATTGTCCGGTAAATTAAATAATTTGCAATGTCCCAATCTATAAAATATAACCATTCCTAAACTGTCATTTTCAGAAACAAGTATATAGACTGAAAAATAATATAAATAGAAGTAATGTACATATTCACACTAAAATTAAAATCACAAGCATTATTATATTAAGAAAATAGGTTTAATAGTTAGAGATAATTAAACTGCCCTTGAAAGAAGCCACAAAGCAGCAATTTAGCCAAAGATCCACTCAATTTGTAGTATAGTATCACCAGTTCCTAAGAATATTTCTGGTATCTATCCTTCATTTTTCTTTTGCATTGTATTTCACCTTTAGGCCATTAGCTCACTATACCTAGACTACCACAATGACCCACTAACAAGCCTGCCTGACTCCATGTGACCTACATATGGCAAAAAATTAAATTTCCCTGAAGCAAGACTCTGAAGGTATTCACTGCAAGTTAAAATTTGAGGTTCTCTCTGTTTCTCTCTCTCTTTTTCAAAAACTGGATACAGCTCAAACTTATTAGGCTGGCATTCACAGCTCTTCACAATCTGGCTCCATTCAGCCTCTTATGTTCTCAATTTCTGTTCCAAAACAAAGCCCAACTCCTACTTATTTGGACTTCTGTAATTCACAACAAATGCCCATCTCTCAAATCCCAAAGCACCTTTTAAATGCCAATGTCTGTGACTATGATGTCTCTCTCCTGCTGTCACCAGGGTAAATACTAACAATTCGAATGCCTTTCATCCTGGTCATCTTTTCCACATGATGTAGATTTGACTTCCACCTCCATGCTCAGCACCCTGGCCCCACCCACCCTTCACAATCAGGGCACATGTCCCGAACTAATCACATGATACTTTTCACATACTGATTTATTTATAGATACTGACCCATGTGTGTTTGTTCTGAGAGGACAGAAATTCTCTCTTCTACAACTCGGTCTCATATGGTACCCTGCTTCAAATGTTCACTCAGTGAAAAGTGTCCAGTGAAGAATGAATGTTTCTACTTTGCAACAAAACTCCTAAAGGTTATTCTCTATTTCACTAGAGTTTGAAAGGACAAAAACAAGATGACCTCCTTTATAAAATCTGCATGATATTTACAGAAAAGATGTACTTATAGGACATTTTTTAAAGTACATGATGTTTTATAATTATTGTTCATAATGCATACAAAGTAGGTCAGAAGCATCACCTTCCCTGTAAAGCTAAGGAAACTAGAGTGCAAATTTCTGTGGGGCTCTACTATACAATTACTTAATAAAAGTTTTTGCCATTCTTACTATGCTTGACTGGGAAGTATGTGGGGTCTGTTGTCAACTTTAAAAATTTTAATTTGTTTCTGGTATTAAAGAACTGCCACCAATTAAAATAGTATAGAGAAGTTCATTAAATATCTTAAGTCCCAAGTTATGGGCTAGGCCTTGTGTTACACGAAAAGAATACAAAGTTGAATGAAACAAATGGAGACCTTATTATTTCTCAGTTTACATACCAGTACTCTCCTACGCACACAAAATATACTAAAAGGAATACTGTTGTCTTCATACCCAAATTTCACAAGAACAGATAAAAACTGACTTTTGCCATCCCTGTGCAAATGTTGTAGCAAATTTTAATGTTCTCAGGCCACACTGGTCATGATCTGAAAATCTGAGCCAGTTATATTGAAATGTCATAGGAGGCCGGGTGTGGTGGTTTGCGCCTATAATTCCAGCACTTTGGGAGGCCAGGGAGGGCAGATCACCTGAGGTCAGGAGTTTGAGACCAGCCTGGCCAACATGGTGAAACCCTGTCTCTACTAAAAATACAAAACTTAGCCAAGTACAGTGGTCAGCACCTGTAATCCCAGCTACTCGGGAGGCTGAGACAGGTGAATCACTTGAACCTGGGAGGAGGAGGTTGCAGTGAACTGAGATTGCACCACCGCACTCCAGTATGGGTGACAGAGCAAGACTTTGTCTTAAAAAAAAAAAAAAAAAGTAGGGTGTAGTGGCTCACGGCTGTAATCCCAGCACTTTGGGAGGCCAAGGCAGGTGGATCACGAGTTCAGGAGTTGGAGACCAGCCTCACCAATATAGTGAAATCCCATCTTTACTAAAAATACAAAAATAGCTGAGCATGGTGGCATGTGCCTGTTGTCCCAGCTGCTCGGGAGGCTGAGACAGGAGAACTGCTTGAACACGGGAGGCAGAAGTTGCAATGAGCCAAGATCATGACACTGCGCTCCAGCTTGGGCAACAGAGTAAGATGCTATCTCAAAAAAAATTGGAAAGGAAGGAAGGAAGGAAGGAAGGAAGGAAGGAAGGAAGGAAGGAAGGAAGGAAGGAAGGAAGGAAGGAAGGAAGGAAGGAAGGTCGGTCACAGTAAGGTTAGAAATATTGAGGTCATTCTTTATGACCTCAATCCTTAATCTGAGACACCAGAAAGTTCTACTTAGTCTTATGACTTCTTTCCCTGCCCTGTTCCAATCCTGATCGACATGCCCTCTGGAAGATCCTACTGTTGTTAAATCCTTCTCTATTCGGGACCCAGAGTCACCCACTTTTAAAAGCTGTTGTCTCTCTAAACCCAACTCAGGTTGAAGACTGGGCTCCTGCCCTGCCTCTATTATGTACCTTCCCTCCCCACAGCAGCGAGTGGCAACCCTGTCTTTTTTCCCTAACTGCTTTTAAAATTTTCTCCTTACACCAGTATTCAGCCACTCTATTAGGTGATGTCGTGGTGTTGTTTTCTTTACATTTACTCTGCTTGGAGTTCATTGTGCTCTTCGATCTGTGCATTTATAGTTTTCATCAAATTTAGAAAATATTTGGCCATTACTTTTCCAAATATTTTTGTTCTGCTTCCCTTTTGCTGTGAAACCCAATTATATGTCAGACTATTTGATACTGCCCCACAGAGCACTGAGATTATATGAATCTTTTTTTCACATTTTTTTCCTGTTTGAGTTTCATTTTCAATAATTTCTACTGCTATGACTTGTATAGGAACTACCTCTAGAAGTTCCATTTGGTTCATTTGTGTACCTTCCATTTCTCTCCTTATTATGTTCATATTTTCCTCTCTCCTGAGCACACGGCACATATTTTTAATAGCTGTTTAACACCTTTGCTAATCTAGTCACCGCCACCTTTCGCAGGTATGTTTCCATTGATTGTTTCCCACTACTAGTTACAGTTCATGTTATTCTGCTTCTTTGCATGCAGATTTTATATTGTTTGATGCTATATCTTGTTGTATTCCTTTAAGGAATAACAAGTTTTTGAGGGGTGCACAGTTATATGTAAATTAATGTAATTCTCACAAAGATTAATTTAAAGCTTTGTTAGTATTGCCTTTGGAGTAAAGCCAATTTGGTCCCACTAATAAGGCAATATCTTTTTGAACACTCTATCCAATACTTTGTGTATTATGAAGGTTTTCTAGCCTGGCTGGTGGGAATGCCAACTAGTTCCCAGATCTGGGTGCATTTTGAGAATTGTTTGTCCTACTGCTTTTCAGTGAATTTCTATCCTGCCTCTTAAAGTTTTACCTGATATATATTCCAATTTGAAATGACCCCTCTGTTAATCTCTGGAGGTCCTTCTTTCTGTGCATCTTCTTTCTCTCCAGCTCCCTGCCCTACAACATCTCACTGCGTCAACCTCCCCAGCTCTGATCTCAGTCTCCTTCCGTCAAGTGAAAGTGCTAGATCCTATTTAGGTTCCTCTCGCTCTGTCAGGCCCAGACACTACCAAGAGCCTGTAAATTGGGACAAACATAGGGGGCACCTCATTTGTTTCTCATCTATCAGGAATAGCAGCATTGTGTTTCCTGAAGACCAGTGTCCGAAAACGCTTGCTCAGAAAGACAACTGCAGCAGTTAATGTTTCATGAGCAAAAGAAGAGTTTCTCCCAAGCATGATAATCCAAAACCTCCTTTCACTCTCTGCTCTTTCACCTCAGAGGGACTTACAAACTTTTATCTACCTTCAACCCCACAGTTGATCATCTAAATTCCTCTCTTACCTGTAAACTCAACATCACAAACCACAATATAGCCACTTTCTTGTTTCAAACTTTATCAAGACAAACCATCAAAAGCAGACACCATTGCCCTTAACTTCTTTTCACCAAGCTAAAAACTTCTGTGCATCCTCTCTATTGTTACTTTCTTTCCGTCATTCTTGGAAGATGAGCTGACATTAGTTGTTCATGGCCAACTCTATGCATTTGACTATTTGCTTTTCCTGGATCTCATTCCATCTGTCACCAATTTCTTCTGTATCTTTAACATCCCCTTTCTATTTATCCCTTTCCATTAGCCTTTTATAAATATGCTCAAGAAGTTTCTTTCATTTTTTAAAAAGCCTTCTGATCATGATTATCCTGTGGCTACTGTCCAAACATTCTCTTCTTATTCAAATTTCTACTCCCTACCTACTTTCTATTTTTTATCATCTCCAACTGACTTGTCATCCCACTGAGATATGGCTTCTTCACTCAAATCTCTAACTCTCTACTTGAGGCTTTCTCCAGTAGACTTTGTCAGTATTTGGAGAGCTAGCAGCCAAAAAAAAAAAAAAAAAACCAAAGATACGCTTAACTGCACATGTGAAGAAAGCCAAATTAACCCCATTATTTCTATAGCACTGGTTCTCAAACTGTGGTCACAGACCAAAGGCATCAGTATCCATTGATGACATATACTGATGACTTGTTAGAAATGCAAATTCTTGGGTCCTTCCTCAGCCCTATCGAGTCAGAAACTCTTGGTATGGGACACACAGATTTCAGTTTACCAAGTACTCAGAATATCACCTCAGACTTGGGAAATGCTGGTGTAGAGATTAGGGGAACAGGAGTCAGTTCTCTAGGACAGAGAACTGGTGCTGCTTAAGGATTCTACATATTAGCAATTTTAATTTTTTAAGCTTTCAAAATTTCTAACTTATTTAAACTTATGCTCTGTATGTTTATCAATGTAAAAGCAATATACCAAATGAAACTCTTAATCACTGAAAAATATCTGAAGATTGATTTTTAAAACAGAGGATAACTATAAGCCGAAAACAAAGAGTGTAATAGGAAAAGCAATGCAGGAAACAACATCAGATAATACTTATTGAATTCTGCCTATATGCCAGGCATTAAACAAGGCATTTATCTTTACCTTTTTTTTGCTGTTAATCTTCAGAAAAGTCTCACTTAATAAATAAGGAAACAAATTAAAAGATAAGTGCAGTAGACACAATGGCTTCTTGAAAAATGCTTACATATGAATCTCCAGAATGTGGGAATGCTGTTACATGGCAAAGAGGAATTCAGGTTACCAATCAGGTGACCTTGAAATGTGACAATAATCTTGGATTGCCCAGGTGGGTCCAATGTAATCATTAGAGTCTTTAAAAGTAAAAGAGAAAAAATGAGACTCAGAAGCAATGCAACTAGAGAAGAGGTCAGAGGGATTCCATGGGAGAAGGGCTCAAGCCTACTGTTGCTGGTCTTGAAGACAGAAGGTGGGTAGATGCCTTTCTGAGGCTGGAAAAGGCAAGATTCTTTCCTGGAGCCTCTAAAAGGGAACACATTCCTGCCAACACCTTGGTTTTAGACCAATGAGATCTGTGTCAGACTACTGACCTAGAACTGAAAGATTATAAATGTGGTAATTTTAAACCACTAAGTTTTTGGCAATTTGTTATGGGATAAATTAGAAAACTAATACTGTAAGTTATGTGTCCAAGATCACAATACTAGTAAGGAACTGAGCTACAATTTGAACTCATTCAAAATCCCTGTTCTTTCATTGGGCCATGTTGTTTTGCAATCAATACCCATTGATACCAAATAATTTAGCAGCTGTTACAGCACAGTGATATTTCTCCCACTGCCGTGGTTATAACAAGCAATCTGTTCAGGAGTACTATAGCCTTTCTCAACTGGGATCGCCTCCATCAGTCCTTTACCTGCAGCAAGCTTGCAGATGCAAGCTTATGTTGTGTTTGTTTGGCATGGTGTTTCAACACAATATACTCTCAATTTCTCTTGCTCTGCCATTTTGTGTGTCCTCACAGCTGTCTCTGTTCACATATTTATGCTCCAGTGTGGCCCTGGTAGGCATTTGTTTTTAACTACTCTTGTTAAAAAGTGAAAAAGGCCAAAGTTCTCTTACCATAACTTTTAACTCCTTCAACCACTTGAAGAAAAACCTATGGTTTTAGAAGTTAGTGCTAATGCAATATATCATGAAAGAGAAATAAAATATGCCACTGTTAGAAATGAAAAGATAAATATGGCATTCTTTGCAGAAGGTATCATCGGCTACCAATAAAAAAACTTAAAAAAACTATTTTAATTAAATAAATCCATAAGTATCAATAAGATAGATTACTATATATTACATGGACTTGTAAAAAGCAATTGAGGATACCCAAAGAAAAATTATTTTGCTCATAGAAAAATAAAACAAATATCTGTAATACATATATGAATAAGTTTTAGATAATTCTGTATTGCTGACTTCCTGATTATATTCCACACATTTCTCATGGAAATTATGCCATATATTGTAAACATAAATCTTCTCATAGTATTTATTTAGAAAAGTCCAAGTGCATTTTTTAAAAAGACTTTGAAGAACACTGACCTAGATGAAGAACAATATATTTTTAAAATATATTAAATAACAATCCCGTTGCTATTCTAATTGCAATTTTATCAAAACTAAAAATTAATATGTGAATAAATTAGAGCTTAACGTATTTTCCCTTTGGAAATACTGGTTTCTATTTCAGACACTATTTTACATTTATTTTCCCCAGGCATGAGGCACAAAGAAATATAACTTCCAGAACATTTCTCACAACTCGGTGGATTTCTATGTGCTATTTTCTCTGTCATGACCTTCCTCCTCTTTTCCTAAAAACAGGATGCAGTCCATAGGGCATCTGTGCTATGAATTCTTCCTTTGCCAGTCACAGGTAATAGATAATCCTACTCTGTGTTAACCAGTACATTGACATATATCCATTATAGCATTTGAATTTTAATGTAATTATTTGTTGACTAATTATTTATAATTATTTGCACCCCCTACAAGACAGAAGCTAGACAAGGACAACAGCTGTGGGTAATTTATATTTTTATTCCAGCACCTAAATGAATGCCTATCTTGCAAACAGAACTTCAATAACCTTTGTTAAAGAAAGAAAAGTGTCTTGGTGGTCAAAGAATACCCAAATAGTGAGATGGTTTGGGGTTCAACAGTCAAATGGTGTTTATTAGCTTTGTGACCCCAGTTAAGAAAATCTCAGCAAGACTTTTAGTTTTTTTCTTCATAAAATGAACATATTTCACTTCATCCAATTGTTATGAAAGTCAAAGTAGATAATGCAATGCATATATCAGTACAGAGTAAGTGGAGGTAGCCACCATTTTGTCATAGTTCATTTTATGCTACTATAACAAAATACCTGAGACTGGGTAATTTAAAACAAATTTATTTCTAGCCGGTTTGGTTATCTGGTCAGGGCTGCCCTCTGCTTCCAAGATGTTGACTTGTTGCTGCATTCTCGGAGAGGAGAAATGCTGTGTTTTCACGTGGTGAATGGCAAAACAAAACAAAACAAAACAACACAAAACCCCACAATCCAACACCTTTTATAAGGGCTTTAAACCTATTTGTGTAGGCAGGTGCCCTCATGACTTAGTCATCTCTTAAATGTCCTCCCTCTTAATACTATCACATTGGCACCACCAAAATTTTGGAAAGGATACATTCAAACCACAGCAATAATGATCCTCTACTGCACACCTCCATAAACCTTTACTCCCTTATTGTTTAACTGGACTGGGATTTATAAAACCTTACCAGAAATACCAAACATCATTTACCAGTCTATCTCATGAAGTAAGTAAAACATGTAATAAAATTTTAGAGAATGCAAAGCTCAGACCTATTCCAAACCAATATGCCCAATTAACATACTTTTCCAGGAATTATCTGAATTACAGGTTCTTAGGTTTATTATAATTGAATAGCAATACCAATAAAGCTATCTGAGGAAAAGAGGTAAAATTCATTTCAATCTTGTTTTGCAACTCTCTAGTACAGACAACTCAGGTGTAAAAAGCACAAAAGAGACACACAATCATATCATAGACTCATTTCCTTGCACATATATTGTGATCAGATGGAAATCCGCTTGATATCCCTGGGATGGAGCCTTTGTGCTTATAGCTGTAGATGATTCTCTTTTCTTTTAATCTTTGCTTTTTTTATGCTTCCCCGTCTCCATCATTTTACATATTTTTCCACAAGGACAATTAAAAATGTTTATGTTTGATATATTAGTAAACTAAGTACATTATTTAAATGTACACTGTGATTATGGTTTATCTGAGTGAATTTGATCATATAAACAAATATTCTTAAAAAGAAGAAATCAGTGTTTGCTCTGCCTTCTATGAGCAGATTATTTTGTTATTCCTAACCCTGGTGCTAAGAATCAGTCTTTCTAAGGTGGCCAGTATTGATAAAATCAGCCTTTCCTCCGAACAGTTTTCTACTCCCTATTTCTCTTGGAGTGATACATAAAGGAGTCCTTCTTTTTTCCTTCTCCAGTGTACCCTGAAATAGAAATGCTGTTTGATGTGGATTTCTCTTCTGTCACCTGAATTACCAAGCTGGTATTCTTTAGAGTCCTCTTGGGTTTCACAGACTCTAGCATCTTGTTTCCATTTATAATTAGTGAATTCTGGAAATGTTTGCCTGCATTTTGCATACTAAATTTTTATTAAGTTAATTTACCACATTACAGTTTCAGGACAAGATGCAAACTTTACTGCACCTCATCTCTATCATTTTGGTAGACAGAGGGTATATCTGATAATAACTAAAAATATATCTGCAGTAACCAACAAAAGTTTAAGATTTACCAAAATTTCACATTGGCTAAGAAGGTAATTTTTGCTTTTTTATCCACTATAATGACTTAAGGCATGCTAAGTGCAAAGTTCTCATAATATGTGTATAATATACATTCTACTTCTGCTTTATCACAAATTCAAATAAGTTTTATTAAATAACTTGTGAATGTAGACATAATGATAAGTTTGTAAATATGAGTAAAGAACAGAGGGCTGACCAACTCAAAAAGAAACCATAGACTTTTAGGAACAAAGCCAGAGTAATTAAAAAATACATACGGTTAGAATTACGGTATGAAAACGGAAACAGATAAACATATCTGTTTCCACATAAACAGATACATAATTGTACATGTGATTCCATTATACGGTTTGGAAATCCTTAAGTCAGTAATACGTGATTCTCTTTCAAAATTTAACTATATGATTAACTTACATTTGAAATACAAACTATGCAATAAACTATGTGTCAACATATGAATACTTTCAAACTATTGTCCTTCAAATTTAAAATAATTTTTAAAAAACTTGATAGTATCGGCTGTTCTAACTGTTAAAAAGAAAAAAAAGCTTCCCTAGATAAGGAAAAGATCACTGAGAAAATTAATGTGTAAAATATTATTAACGTGACTAATCATCGTTTGTATAAAACAGGAAGGTTTCTTCAAAGACACCTAAGTTACAGGATAAACAAGAGTATCAAGTAGATTTTACGTAGGAAGGAAAGATTGGAAAAGGAAGAATGGATATTTTTATATTCAAATACACTCAGATATATGTTAAGTATATCTATGATCAGAACAAATTTCTAAGATTCAGTATGCTGGGATTAAGTTCACTGCTTGGACTCTACTTCTATAAGGTTAATTCAGAGAAAACCTTTTGACCTTCTTCCTTCAAAATCAATGAATTACTGTAAGATGGGGCAAGATAAGCTAAGATAGACAAGAAGTTCCAGAAAGCTCACGTCAGGGCAGTGCTCAGTCTGCATCAGGCAGGCTCTGCATCATCTGTGAATTAAAGTTTGGTAGCATGCAGTGTCTCCGGCTCCATCCTATATTGATGAAATGAGAGTATCTGGAAGTGATGACTAGGCATGTGAGTTTTAACACATCTCCTGGGCAATCTATGCATAGTAAAGCTTGAGAAGCATTGCTCTAGGACAACTGCGGTTGACAAACTTTTTCCTAAAAAGCCTAATAGAAAATAGTTACGGCTTTTCAGGCCATACGCTCTCTGTCACAAGTACCGAGTTCTGTCATTGTAGCCTGACAGCACCACAAACAACACAACCAATAGGTAAAGGACTGAGCACGGCTATGTGCGAATAAAACCTCATTTATGAACACCAAAATTAAATTTCATATAATTTTAATGGGTCATAAAGTATGATTCTTCTCTTTCCTACCCCTCCAACAACTTAAAAGTATAAAAACCATTATTGGATCATGAGAGAGGAACAAGCCACAAGACAGATTTGACTTGCTGGTGGTAATTTGCCAACCTTTGTTACAGGATATGGAAAAACCATAGGCTGGAAATGGACTACAAGTATTTCTCAGGTGAGTACAAAGCAAGATTTTTTTTAAATTGGTACTAAGAAGGAAAAGGAGGATGGATTTTTTTACATAGTAATTAAAAAGTAATACTAAGTAGTAAAAACAATGATCTACTCACACCTGGCCAAAGAAATGTGTAAAAGATGCAGCAATGTCATTTCAGTGGGGAAAACTGAGCCTTGATTGGTACAAAATAAGTAAAGCAGCAAATACAAATCTGATCAGGGTTGATACTTTTTGGTTCTTGCTTCTCATTCTCATTTATAGTCAGGAGACCCAAACCCTAACTCTACCTCTGGTAAATCCAGCTCAGTAACCTTAGGCAAGTTAGTTTTCCACATCTACCTATTACAGTGATTATGTTAAATAAACCTTGATTCTCCAAAATTAAATTTTTAAGATTCTGGAAACAGGACATATGCAGAGCTAATACACCTTAAACTTCAGGACACTATAAAGTCACATAGCAATTCTATTCATGGCCAGTAGGCTACACTGTAACTGTATAGCTTACTGTTGCAAAGGCTAAGAAAGAAAAGTTTAGACTTACATCCTTACAGAGTGTGCTCTAAAGAACATAAAAAACGATTAACATCACTGAAATCAAGTTCCTAGCAAGTCTCTCTACTCAAAAGCTTCCAATGACTCTCCATGGCCTCTGAGTCAAGGCCAAGTCCTTCGAAGCAAAACAAGTTTCTAAGTGACCTGGCTCAATTCTCTCCCTGACTTAACCTCTTTCTCCTCTTTCTCCTCTCCCCTTCTTGCTCCCATCTAGCCACAGTGATTCCTTGCAACCCATGGACAGGCATGCTTCCACCACAGGGCCTTTGCCCTGGCTCGTCTGGTAGATATCTATTCAGAATATACCCTCGTCTTCTTTATATCTTTGCTCAAGAATCAACTCAATGAAGCCCACTCAGACTACTCAATTTAAAATTACAATCAGTTCTTACCTCCCAGATTTCAACATACACCCCCCACCCCCACCACACTGCTCTATCTTCTTTTCCACAGCTGTACTACCATCTAGTCTTACTTACAATGTTAACTGCTCTTGGTTTGTAACCACCTTTCCCAACAGAAGAGCTTTTTCAGAGTCAAGACTTGTTTCTCTGATCTATTGTTACATTTTAAGTACTGAAAATAGTGCCTGGAATGAAGAAGACACTTGAAAAATATTTCTTGAATAAACACGTGAAAGTTTTCCTTAATGGAGGGTGGATATCACTATTTCTATTTTTAATAAAGCCACAAAGTATAGCAATTTGTCCAACTGTAAAAAATTTCAGTATTTCTTTTAATACAATTCATTTTTTCTCAAAATGATTTTACTCATACATTATCTATTTTAACTCTTGAAATCAGAAATTTTATTTTGTTTGCTCAAATGCTTAAACCAAAATGATATTTTTTTCAATAGTCTCTTAATTTAAAAAAAAAAAATACGCAAAAGTATGTATCACATTGGAGTGTCAGTAAATTTTGCATTGTACTTGTTACTTGCTTTAAAATATAAGATAACATGTAAGAAGCTGAGATAACTGTTAAGCATGTGCATTAATATTAATCACTAACGTGATTTCACACTATGATTCAATCAATTTTTTAAAGTACATTAAAATTTCAGGCATATAGTATCTTCATTATTAAAATAACATTAATTTACTTACATTATAAAAAGAGTCTTTTTTCCTTTTCAGAAGAAAGCAATTCTATAAATGCACATCTAATTATCACATATACTAAATGAATATATGGTTTTAATTCATCTGACTATACACACTGTTTGAGTTTACTTTAGAGTTGGAGATCATCATTGCTGATATATTATTTGATAACCAGACTGCCTTTCTTCCACGCTGGAAGACTACGTTACTTTACTTTTCCTTTTAGGATGAGGATATTACCTCAGTGATTTACTTTCTGGATCTATACAAGCGAAAATAAAATGATTTACATTGTCTTGCCTGCTTTGGGTAGATTATTTTGTAGCACATTCAAAAACTGGTCTTCTGTTAAGAATAGTATATAATACAGATAACTTTATTGTAAGCTCTTGATACTAAATTACAAATAAAGAAACAAAAAAGCTAACCAAAGACAAACAAGAAAAGCTCATCATAAAAAGCCAGGAAAGGGGCCCGGTGAGGTGGCTCACGCTTGTAATCCCAACACTTTGAGAGGTTGGAGTGGGTGGATCACGAGGTCAGGAGATGGAGACCATACTAGCTAACATGGTGAAACCCCGTCTGTACTAAACATACAAAAACAAAATTAGCTAAGCGTGCTGGCAAGCACCCAGTCCCAGGCTGATGCATGAGAATGGCATGAACCCAGGAGGCGGAGCTTGCAGTGAGCCGCTGCACTCCAGCCTGGGCAACAGAGGGAGACTCCTTCTCAAAGAAGAAGAAGAAAAAAAAAAAAGCCAGGAAAGAAACAGAATATCATCTGCGTCAGAACTAGTTATACTTCCTTTGCTCTGTTTATTTACCCAAAACATGCATTTGGAAGCAGTTAAAACCAATCTTCTAGGCTGAAGTCAATAAATCTTTTAAATTTTAACTTGAGATTCTGTAGGATTTGTCAGTCTTACCTGTTCCTTTCTTGAAATATTCTCTTCCTTTAAATTTCCTGTCACTCAATATTGTGGTTTGTACTTAACTCATTATATCTTGCTTCTCTGGCCCCTTTTGAAGGCTCAATTTTCTGGCTCTTCTATAGACTATCATAAATGTTGATATTCATGAGCCCTTTTCATACTCTATTTATTCTTCCTAGGCAATATTAGCTCCTTCTCACTTCTATCAGTATCTTTATGCTAATGGCTCCTTAGTTAAGATCTTTCTCCTAACCCTTAAGATATTCAAACTTTGAGTCAATGGCACATGGCTGGCCCATAGTCACCTAAACCAGTATCTTCAACCCCACAACTCACAGTGTACACACACAAACACACACACACACAAAACACACACATACATAATCTGTCTCCTCTCAAATAACTCATGTATCAATGAATGATATCATTATTCACTACACTTGTACAATTAGAAAACCAGACAACATCTCTTCCTTCCTTCCCTAAACTCACACGCCAATAACTTTCTACTCCTATCAGTTCCATCTCCAAACCATTTCTGAAATCAACTGACTTCACTCAGTCTACATCACCAGTATTTCAGGTCTTCCATCCCCATCTCTGACCTATAGTCTCTAAATCAGCAGGTTAACTCCAGCTCTGCCTATTGTCTCCCATTCCTAACTACAGCTTCCAAAGCTGGTCTTCCTTTTTGTTCCACTAAACTCTACCCCTTAGACTCTCTGGGAAGTTTTCCTATGAATCCATAGTACTGGCACTGCTTGAAGGAGTTGAGGTCTCTGTCAGTCTTTGAGAAGCCCTTAGGGAGTGAAAGCGGCCCTACAGGTGAGAAGTAAGACAGAGAATAAACACTTGGAGATCATATCCCTTAGTGTATTAGTCCTACTATATTTCTCATCAGTTCTCTTCCATTCTACTGCCTAGGTTATATTTGTAATGAAATTATTTCATATGGGTTGATGCTGTTCAATATTAGTTCATGGTATTCTGTCATAAATCATACATTCTCTAAGTAGATAGGACTCTTTGCTACCTCAATATCTTAAAATAATACCTGCTATAGTTGATTATCTTAAGCTACAAGACTTGTTAAAGCTGTGGAATGAAGATTTATTGCTTAATTTTATTGCATTAAAATAAGTTGTACAAGCAAATTTCTGTTTTTAAAATGAAAAGTTTTTCTTTAAAACACTTAGACTATTTTTACATAGAATTTAAAGAACCTACAATTTTCACAATGATTGCAGTTCCAAGGGCTGATTATCTTAATTACAACACTCATTTAACAATTATTTGAAGCCTAGATACCTGTTGAAACAACAGAGGAGTTTACCTTACGAAGACAAAAGCAACACTGCAGTCAGACTGAAACACAATCATGGAAGAAGATGGTTGTGCCACAGCCCCATGACTTATGCAATTTTGGAGCATTAACATTATTCTAAATGTGCTCCATATTTTGCCTGTGGTTTACCTAAAAAGACCAAGACAGCCACACCAGC
>NW_012116511.1:2924947-2931813 GCF_000951035.1 Colobus angolensis palliatus | reverse complement strand
TATTGATAAAATCAGCCTTTCCTCCAAACAGTTTTCTACTCCCTATTTCTCTTGGAGTGATACATAAAGGAGTCCTTCTTTTTTCCTTCTCCAGTGTACCCTGAAATAGAAATGCTGTTTGATGTGGATTTCTCTTCTGTCACCTGAATTACCAAGCTGGTATTCTTTAGAGTCCTCTTGGGTTTCACAGACTCTAGCATCTTGTTTCCATTTATAATTAGTGAATTCTGGAAATGTTTGCCTGCATTTTGCATACTAAATTTTTATTAAGTTAATTTACCACATTACAGTTTCAGGACAAGATGCAAACTTTACTGCACTTCATCTCTATCATTTTGGTAGACAGAGGGTATATCTGATAATAACTAAAAATATATCTGCAGTAACCAACAAAAGTTTAAGATTTACCAAAATTTCACATTGGCTAAGAAGGTAATTTTTGCTTTTTTATCCACTATAATGACTTAAGGCATGCTAAGTGCAAAGTTCTCATAATATGTGTATAATATACATTCTACTTCTGCTTTATCACAAATTCAAATAAGTTTTATTAAATAACTTGTGAATGTAGACATAATGATAAGTTTGTAAATATGAGTAAAGAACAGAGGGCTGACCAACTCAAAAAGAAACCATAGACTTTTAGGAACAAAGCCAGAGTAATTAAAAAATACATACGGTTAGAATTACGGTATGAAAACGGAAACAGATAAACATATCTGTTTCCACATAAACAGATACATAATTGTACATGTGATTCCATTATACGGTTTGGAAATCCTTAAGTCAGTAATACGTGATTCTCTTTCAAAATTTAACTATATGATTAACTTACATTTGAAATACAAACTATGCAATAAACTATGTGTCAACATATGAATACTTTCAAACTATTGTCCTTCAAATTTAAAATAATTTTTAAAAAACTTGATAGTATCGGCTGTTCTAACTGTTAAAAAGAAAAAAAAGCTTCCCTAGATAAGGAAAAGATCACTGAGAAAATTAATGTGTAAAATATTATTAACGTGACTAATCATCGTTTGTATAAAACAGGAAGGTTTCTTCAAAGACACCTAAGTTACAGGATAAACAAGAGTATCAAGTAGATTTTATGTAGGAAGGAAAGATTGGAAAAGGAAGAATGGATATTTTTATATTCAAATACACTCAGATATATGTTAAGTATATCTATGATCAGAACAAATTTCTAAGATTCAGTATGCTGGGATTAAGTTCACTGCTTGGACTCTACTTCTATAAGGTTAATTCAGAGAAAACCTTTTGACCTTCTTCCTTCAAAATCAATGAATTACTGTAAGATGGGGCAAGATAAGCTAAGATAGACAAGAAGTTCCAGAAAGCTCACGTCAGGGCAGTGCTCAGTCTGCATCAGGCAGGCTCTGCATCATCTGTGAATTAAAGTTTGGTAGCATGCAGTGTCTCCGGCTCCATCCTATATTGATGAAATGAGAGTATCTGGAAGTGATGCCTAGGCATGTGAGTTTTAACACATCTCCTGGGCAATCTATGCATAGTAAAGCTTGAGAAGCATTGCTCTAGGACAACTGCGGTTGACAAACTTTTTCCTAAAAAGCCTAATAGAAAATAGTTACGGCTTTTCAGGCCATACGCTCTCTGTCACAAGTACCGAGTTCTGTCATTGTAGCCTGACAGCACCACAAACAACACAACCAATAGGTAAAGGACTGAGCACGGCTATGTGCGAATAAAACCTCATTTATGAACACCAAAATTAAATTTCATATAATTTTAATGGGTCATAAAGTATGATTCTTCTCTTTCCTACCCCTCCAACAACTTAAAAGTATAAAAACCATTATTGGATCATGAGAGAGGAACAAGCCACAAGACA
The DNA here is from genome assembly GCF_000951035.1 of Colobus angolensis palliatus. NCBI lineage: Eukaryota > Metazoa > Chordata > Mammalia > Primates > Cercopithecidae > Colobus > Colobus angolensis. The sequence continues at coordinate 2,929,940 of NW_012116511.1, read as the reverse complement.
GATTTGACTTGCTGGTGGTAATTTGCCAACCTTTGTTACAGGATATGGAAAAACCATAGGCTGGAAATGGACTACAAGTATTTCTCAGGTGAGTACAAAGCAAGATTTTTTTTAAATTGGTACTAAGAAGGAAAAGGAGGATGGATTTTTTTACATAGTAATTAAAAAGTAATACTAAGTAGTAAAAACAATGATCTACTCACACCTGGCCAAAGAAATGTGTAAAAGATGCAGCAATGTCATTTCAGTGGGGAAAACTGAGCCTTGATTGGTACAAAATAAGTAAAGCAGCAAATACAAATCTGATCAGGGTTGATACTTTTTGGTTCTTGCTTCTCATTCTCATTTATAGTCAGGAGACCCAAACCCTAACTCTACCTCTGGTAAATCCAGCTCAGTAACCTTAGGCAAGTTAGTTTTCCACATCTACCTATTACAGTGATTATTTTAAATAAACCTTGATTCTCCAAAATTAAATTTTTAAGATTCTGGAAACAGGACATACGCAGAGCTAATACACCTTAAACTTCAGGACACTATGAAGTCACATAGCAATTCTATTCATGGCCAGTAGGCTACACTGTAACTGTATAGCTTACTGTTGCAAAGGCTAAGAAAGAAAAGTTTAGACTTACATCCTTACAGAGTGTGCTCTAAAGAACATAAAAAACGATTAACATCACTGAAATCAAGTTCCTAGCAAGTCTCTCTACTCAAAAGCTTCCAATGACTCTCCATGGCCTCTGAGTCAAGGCCAAGTCCTTCGAAGCAAAACAAGTTTCTAAGTGACCTGGCTCAATTCTCTCCCTGACTTAACCTCTTTCTCCTCTTTCTCCTCTCCCCTTCTTGCTCCCATCTAGCCACAGTGATTCCTTGCAACCCATGGACAGGCATGCTTCCACCACAGGGCCTTTGCCCTGGCTCGTCTGGTAGATATCTATTCAGAATATACCCTCGTCTTCTTTATATCTTTGCTCAAGAATCAACTCAATGAAGCCCACTCAGACTACTCAATTTAAAATTACAATCAGTTCTTACCTCCCAGATTTCAACATACACCCCCCACCCCCACCACACTGCTCTATCTTCTTTTCCACAGCTGTACTACCATCTAGTCTTACTTACAATGTTAACTGCTCTTGGTTTGTAACCACCTTTCCCAACAGAAGAGCTTTTTCAGAGTCAAGACTTGTTTCTCTGATCTATTGTTACATTTTAAGTACTGAAAATAGTGCCTGGAATGAAGAAGACACTTGAAAAATATTTCTTGAATAAACACGTGAAAGTTTTCCTTAATGGAGGGTGGATATCACTATTTCTATTTTTAATAAAGCCACAAAGTATAGCAATTTGTCCAACTGTAAAAAATTTCAGTATTTCTTTTAATACAATTCATTTTTTCTCAAAATGATTTTACTCATACATTATCTATTTTAACTCTTGAAATCAGAAATTTTATTTTGTTTGCTCAAATGCTTAAACCAAAATGATATTTTTTTCAATAGTCTCTTAATTTAAAAAAAAAAAATACGCAAAAGTATGTATCACATTGGAGTGTCAGTAAATTTTGCATTGTACTTGTTACTTGCTTTAAAATATAAGATAACATGTAAGAAGCTGAGATAACTGTTAAGCATGTGCATTAATATTAATCACTAACGTGATTTCACACTATGATTCAATCAATTTTTTAAAGTACATTAAAATTTCAGGCATATAGTATCTTCATTATTAAAATAACATTAATTTACTTACATTATAAAAAGAGTCTTTTTTCCTTTTCAGAAGAAAGCAATTCTATAAATGCACATCTAATTATCACATATACTAAATGAATATATGGTTTTAATTCATCTGACTATACACACTGTTTGAGTTTACTTTAGAGTTGGAGATCATCATTGCTGATATATTATTTGATAACCAGACTGCCTTTCTTCCACGCTGGAAGACTACGTTACTTTACTTTTCCTTTTAGGATGAGGATATTACCTCAGTGATTTACTTTCTGGATCTATACAAGCGAAAATAAAATGATTTACATTGTCTTGCCTGCTTTGGGTAGATTATTTTGTAGCACATTCAAAAACTGGTCTTCTGTTAAGAATAGTATATAATACAGATAACTTTATTGTAAGCTCTTGATACTAAATTACAAATAAAGAAACAAAAAAGCTAACCAAAGACAAACAAGAAAAGCTCATCATAAAAAGCCAGGAAAGGGGCCCGGTGAGGTGGCTCACGCTTGTAATCCCAACACTTTGAGAGGTTGGAGTGGGTGGATCACGAGGTCAGGAGATGGAGACCATACTAGCTAACATGGTGAAACCCCGTCTGTACTAAACATACAAAAACAAAATTAGCTAAGCGTGCTGGCAAGCACCCAGTCCCAGGCTGATGCATGAGAATGGCATGAACCCAGGAGGCGGAGCTTGCAGTGAGCCGCTGCACTCCAGCCTGGGCAACAGAGGGAGACTCCTTCTCAAAGAAGAAGAAGAAAAAAAAAAAAGCCAGGAAAGAAACAGAATATCATCTGCGTCAGAACTAGTTATACTTCCTTTGCTCTGTTTATTTACCCAAAACATGCATTTGGAAGCAGTTAAAACCAATCTTCTAGGCTGAAGTCAATAAATCTTTTAAATTTTAACTTGAGATTCTGTAGGATTTGTCAGTCTTACCTGTTCCTTTCTTGAAATATTCTCTTCCTTTAAATTTCCTGTCACTCAATATTGTGGTTTGTACTTAACTCATTATATCTTGCTTCTCTGGCCCCTTTTGAAGGCTCAATTTTCTGGCTCTTCTATAGACTATCATAAATGTTGATATTCATGAGCCCTTTTCATACTCTATTTATTCTTCCTAGGCAATATTAGCTCCTTCTCACTTCTATCAGTATCTTTATGCTAATGGCTCCTTAGTTAAGATCTTTCTCCTAACCCTTAAGATATTCAAACTTTGAGTCAATGGCACATGGCTGGCCCATAGTCACCTAAACCAGTATCTTCAACCCCACAACTCACAGTGTACACACACAAACACACACACACACAAAACACACACATACATAATCTGTCTCCTCTCAAATAACTCATGTATCAATGAATGATATCATTATTCACTACACTTGTACAATTAGAAAACCAGACAACATCTCTTCCTTCCTTCCCTAAACTCACACGCCAATAACTTTCTACTCCTATCAGTTCCATCTCCAAACCATTTCTGAAATCAACTGACTTCACTCAGTCTACATCACCAGTATTTCAGGTCTTCCATCCCCATCTCTGACCTATAGTCTCTAAATCAGCAGGTTAACTCCAGCTCTGCCTATTGTCTCCCATTCCTAACTACAGCTTCCAAAGCTGGTCTTCCTTTTTGTTCCACTAAACTCTACCCCTTAGACTCTCTGGGAAGTTTTCCTATGAATCCATAGTACTGGCACTGCTTGAAGGAGTTGAGGTCTCTGTCAGTCTTTGAGAAGCCCTTAGGGAGTGAAAGCGGCCCTACAGGTGAGAAGTAAGACAGAGAATAAACACTTGGAGATCATATCCCTTAGTGTATTAGTCCTACTATATTTCTCATCAGTTCTCTTCCATTCTACTGCCTAGGTTATATTTGTAATGAAATTATTTCATATGGGTTGATGCTGTTCAATATTAGTTCATGGTATTCTGTCATAAATCATACATTCTCTAAGTAGATAGGACTCTTTGCTACCTCAATATCTTAAAATAATACCTGCTATAGTTGATTATCTTAAGCTACAAGACTTGTTAAAGCTGTGGAATGAAGATTTATTGCTTAATTTTATTGCATTAAAATAAGTTGTACAAGCAAATTTCTGTTTTTAAAATGAAAAGTTTTTCTTTAAAACACTTAGACTATTTTTACATAGAATTTAAAGAACCTACAATTTTCACAATGATTGCAGTTCCAAGGGCTGATTATCTTAATTACAACACTCATTTAACAATTATTTGAAGCCTAGATACCTGTTGAAACAACAGAGGAGTTTACCTTACGAAGACAAAAGCAACACTGCAGTCAGACTGAAACACAATCATGGAAGAAGATGGTTGTGCCACAGCCCCATGACTTATGCAATTTTGGAGCATTAACATTATTCTAAATGTGCTCCATATTTTGCCTGTGGTTTACCTAAAAAGACCAAGACAGCCACACCAGCACCTTCTGTTCTTCACTGTTAGCTGGGGTAACATAAGACCTCTTTCCACATAGTCTTGCCAAGCAAAACCTAGGTATACTAGTTAGGAGGAGAAACACAATTTCTTTACGAGAGAAGGTATTTTAGAATAACTCACAAATTAACAAGTTTTCTTTCATTAATGTCACCACTGAAGGTGGTAGCATTTAACATCAGGGAGGCCCAACTTTACCAACTATATTTTAGCTTAAATAACTACCCATGTTTCATTATATCATACAGAACAAGTAATTTCAATAGATGTAAATGATAAATATATACAAACACCCCTTTGGTTGGACTTTAGGAGAAAAAGTTATTTGTAAAATGCATAAAACGTTTAAGTTTTTTTGAAAGTAGTTGAATGGAAAGGCTCACTAAGAACCCTTTCTGTGTGTGATACATACAAATCAAGTGGCTTCTTAGGAGTCTCTAAAATCAGGTTGTTAGAGAAAATAATCATTAAAACCCTTCAGATTAAAACATACATAACTCTACTAATTGCTAAGTTTAATAACCAGTATTACCTGCTTAAAGAAATGCAATTGTGCACAAAGAAAAGCATCTCCAGATTTATTTGTTCAAGAGAATTCAGAAGAATGCTAAATTCCTAAGGAGTTCATTTTCACATACTATCAGCATATGCTCCCTAGTCCTGCTAGGAAGACAGTAACAGACTGATAAAACCTAGAAGAGAAAAGAGACAAGAAACTATTTTTTTTTTTTTAATAAAACAAAATTTGTGAGAAACAAGGCACTCCAACTCACCATGGCAGTTTAAGAAATAGA
>NW_012116511.1:2918621-2920362 GCF_000951035.1 Colobus angolensis palliatus | reverse complement strand
AAAAAGCATTGGCAAATGGCAGTTCTCTGTCATGCCTATTTTGTTACTTCCATATTTCTTAAATAATTATTTTCTGAAGATAAAAATAGCTCTTTATTCTACCCAAGTATTCTTTTCTTGAATGCTATAAAGATGACCTAAACAGTAAGTTTGAAAAAGAAGACAAGAAAGAGTCGATATGCTTTTTACTAGATTTTTGAAGAATTCCCTTTTCACAGTCATCATTTCATTGGTTTATCACTGTCATTTTAGTGCAAACCAATTAATATCTGAAATAACATTGACTAATGGAAGTGGCTTTAACCAGATTTTTCTCCTTCCTTTATTTTTCTTCTTTACATGAATCACCAAATAATATTGGATTCTCCTTCTACATCATTAGTAGCTTAGAGGATTTGAAGTTTCCTTTTTTCTACAAAGAGTCCATAAACACACCAGGCTGGAATAGTTAGTCTAGGTACTTGACTTGCCTTGTTTATATAAAATGGAAATGTAAGAAAACAAGTCTACTAGAACCTAAATGTATTATTGCTATGGTAGCATTACTTTTCTCTGGCTGAGAAAGTCAAGAAACATACAAAAAGAAACGAAATCAAGAAAACCTATAGAAATGAAACATTTACAGTTAACATCTAAAAGACAAGTAATTTAGGAAAGACAGGCTCTCCAAGCAAGTTGAAAATTGGATCTTTCAGAAAGATATAGAATCTATCAATTATGCTAAGTAAAACTCAAATGTTTCATTTCTGCCATAATAAAATTAATAGCATATTTTAAACTCTAACTACACAAATGAATTGTTATTAAAAGAATTCGCCCAGAAGAACCCAAATACAATTTCATTGAATAAGACCAGTATCCTTCTACTAATCAATCCCTCAGTATTTATTAGTTATCTGTTATGTGCTAGGTATTATGATGGATGCTATAGAGTATGCATTAGTTTGTTCTCACCCTGCTATGAAGAAATACCCAAGACTGGGTAATTTACAATCACGGCAGAAGGCAAAGAGGAAGCAGGTGTCTTCTTCACAGGGCGGCAGAACAAAGTGAAGGGGGAAGCCTCTTATAAAACCATCAGATCTCCTGAGAACTCACTCACTCTCACAAGAACAGCGTGGGGGAAACCATCCCCATGATTCAATTATCTTTGCCTGTTCCACCCTTGGCATATGGAGATTATGGGGACTACAATTCAAGACGAGAACTGGGTGGTGACACAGAGCCTAACCATATCAGGGAATAAAGGACAATATAAGAATCTGTACCTTTATTTCACCAAAAAACATTCAAGAAGGTTATAACTCAATGAATCATGAATGTCAAAAGAATGATAGAATGGATGGGATTTCTATTTGCCAGGAAGTAGAGCAATGGATACACTGGAATAAGCTAATAAGTGAAAACAAAAACACAACATAATTTAAAGAGAAACTAAGAAGACAGATGTTATAAAACAGAACTGGGGCTAGACCAGAAACAGAGAGAGCCTTAGGGACCAGCCACCTTATCATGACAAAGAGGAGTTAATAATGCTATTTTCATTTGAGAGAATTAGCCAGGTGTGGTGGCTCATGCATGTAACCCCAACACTTTGGGAGGCTGAAGCAAGAGTATCACTTGAGGCCAGGAGTTCAAAGCCAGCCTGGTCAACATAGGCACACCCCATACTGCAAAAAAATTTTAAAAATTACCTGTATGTGGTGGCATGTGCCTGTAATCCCAGCCACTTGGGAGGCTG
>NW_012116511.1:2880783-2918031 GCF_000951035.1 Colobus angolensis palliatus | reverse complement strand
GTATATACACATATATACATATATACACACATATATACATATATATATACACATATATACATATATATATATACACACCCACACATGCACACATAGACACACACATACAAGACAGAGACACAGAGAGACAAAGAAAAAGACACAGAAAAAATGTACATGCATGAATCCAGCACTAAGGAAGAGTATCATAAAAGACACTACTTTAGGCTATATATAAAATCAAACCCAAAGTCATCAAATATTTAAATTTGAAAGGCAAATCATACAATTTTTAGAAGAAATACAGAATAAAATAAACTCAGTGTTAGGAAGGGCTTCTTAACAAAGTCACTTTTTTTGTATTTGTAAAGTAAAAACAAATGAATAAAATCATCAACATTAAAATTAAGGCTTTTCGTCCAAAGAACTATAAGAAAGTGAAAAAATAAGCCCAAGCTAAGACGAGCATGTATTATTGTCAAATGATTACTATCTAGACTAGAAAAGAAGGCTTCTCAATTGATAAGAAACAGATAAACCAACAGGTAACTGAGCAAAAGACATAAATGAAAATCTGACAGGAGTAGAAACACAAACAACAAATATTTGAAAACATGCTCAACCTCAATGATAGTTAGAAAAAATTCAAATTTGGACCACAATATTATCCTTACCTAATAGGAAAAACAATCTGAAAATGTGCAAATAAATACCAAGGGTTATTCAGCATATGCATCAATAGAAATGCATAGTGCCAACTGGAATGCCAATTGTTCAATCATTTTGGCAAACAACTTAGAGTCAACTTATCAAGTTGAATACATAAACCACATGCCTTAGCAATATCACTGCTTAGCAATATCATACACATGTATGTGAATGCTCATAACAATATTTTTTAAAATATTACCACTAGAAAACCAGGAAACAACCCAAATATCCATAGACAAATGACTGAATAATCAATTTTAGCTTATTCAAAAATAGAATGCTATACAACACTGAAAAAATGATTACCACTACATAAAAATCCTGGATGTTGACTGGGAAAAAAAAAAAGAGTAGCCAAAAAATATATACAAATCATGATATCATTTATAAAGCATTTGTTAATTGTATAAAACAAAATATTTGTTTAAAGTAAATTAAAGAAAAAAGAAACAAAACGATGAACAAAACCTTCAAAATACTACATTCCTTGGTACAGAAGGAAAGTTTTAATGAAGAGAAACTTTTAAGAAGTTCTGGTGAGATTAAGTTGATTTCCATAAAACATACATATATTATTATTCTTTATATTTCCTGATTAGTCATGTACTATAAAATATTTCACCAAAAATAAATATTAATAAAAGAAAACTGAATACATGAACTGCTTGTATTTAGAGGAAATTTTTTTAAAAAGGAGAAAAAAGAAAAAATGATCAAAAAAGTTTACCAAAAAATAAAGGGTAGTACAGGCTTTTAAATCTAAGGAAGGAAAGAGTCCAATAATCTCAAACATTACATGGAAGACAAGGGGAATAAAGACTTGGGAAAAGTCAGAGATATCTCATCAGAAGACAGAAATTTTCAGGTGTGTGAAAGGAATAGCAACCAAGTTACATGACAATAATTGGAAAGGAACTAGAAGCATTAAGTAAAAACCACCCTACGAAGTCTAGCTATGAAGAACACATATCCAGAAAGACAGGACAAAGTTTTTCACTGTCCTTCTGGACATCAATTCTTCATAAGTTTCATAAACTTTCAACAAGTTTTGCAGCTGAATGAAACCTTTACATATTTGCAGAGAGACAGGTAGGCATCAGTGGACACATGGTGTACACTGGAGTAGGCCTGGAGAAAAGAATCAAAGATGCAGGAGAAGGCAGATCACTGTTAAGGTTACATGCCACTTTTAAATAAATAATATTGTAAATGACAGAGTTGCTATCCTCTACATTAAATGCCTCATCACTCAGTAGTCAAGCCAATAGGTTATCAATTATAACCCTGCTTGAGAACAAATTCTTAGTTCAAAGATTTAACATTTCTCATTCTTTTTTCACTTACCACACAGTCTGATCCAACTGAGCATTCACTAGACCTTTTTAAAAATTGAGACCAACTAAAAGACATGGTACAGGCATTACCTCTCCTACTCTCCAATTCTCTTAACCTCTGGTGCAAGGACAAAATCTTTTCCTAATAGGGACATAGTTCCTCTTGGAAGAGGAGTGGGAAGTGAAAGTTAGGGTGTAAATGGGATTTCCTGGAACAAAGCTGAAGGCAGAGAGGGGTGGGAGAGCCTAGAGTCCAGGAGTAATCAAAAATCAATGAGATCATCTAGACAGTAGGGAAGCATTAGAGACCAAACACAGGAGTCCTGGTCTGCAACCACGGTTCGGACCCTACACAAGGCAATGGCCATGTGAAGTGTGATAGCTGCTACATAAAGCAGCTTGCTGACCTCCCCTCACTGGAGTTACTGCCTCCAAAGTCTGTTACATCAGTAGCTGAAATAACTTCACATCAGACTCTTTGTTTTATATTACAGAAGAAGAGAACCTTAAAAACACTTAAGAATTAAATAATGATGTGTGGCCAGGTTGTAATAAGAAGTACAAATGCCACTCTAATTCATATTTTCCAAACCATTCCCTCTGAGTTAAAATATTCAGGTTTTTAAATTTCTCCTTCTCATGGTTAATAAATTAACACCATTTTTATAGAAAATTTCCAATTCTCCTTGGTACCAGTTCACTCCCTCCCAACAATATGATCACAAATAATGGTTTAAATAATCTCCCTAATCAACTCTCTTTCTAGTAGAGGTAATAAGATTGAAAAATAATATGAAAAGTTCCAGTCTCAGTGCCTACAAAAAAAATGCCATCCATTTATATGAAGGCTAATCAGAAATGCAAAGGTACTGGAAAATGAGCAGCCTTTCTCTTATATCTTTCTTTTGTAAGTTTAGTGAGCTACTGTGTCTTCACCCAACAAGCACATGCTTTATTCAGTTAGTTATAGATGACCAAGTTTTGACTTAGATAACAGGGGAAGTAGACTGTGTCCTCTTTCTCTCTGATTTCTGGTCACTCCATAAGATAGCTGATAGACATACATGGTCTCAATGGGTGCAGAGATGATTTGTTAGGAGGATTTATTAGCTGAGGTGAGAGGATTGTTTCTGCAACATGACCTCCCTCTGAACTAGAGTGAGACCCAAGGCTGAAACGCAATACAGGGCATAACCTCTTGACAAGGGTAGTCCACTAAATTTCAGTTAGAGTGATAACTAAGAAGCAGAGGATAATGTTGCCTTCTGTATCCTTTGCTTGATGTTTTTCCCAAAAAAAGAACTCTGAACAAGGAAGATCCAGAAACAAACTCATTTAAAAATGCTATATCTTACACAACTCAGGCCCATAACTAAATAACTCAACTGGCTCCAAATTGGGAAGCAAATGGCAATGAAAAAGTAGAAAGGACCTTTTGCTGCACTGTAAAGGCAGCCCACTGACAATTCTCAGAGGCAAGCGGCACCGCAAAAAGGAACTCTCAACATGAACAAGGAGCTTCCTGCTGCCAATCAATGGGGTACTCTTGGCTGTACGCTGAGTGAATGCCATTTATTAACTGGGCTGCATTAAAACCAGCAGGTCCATTTGTGAACAGCAACCCAGTTTATTTTCCAGGAGATCTTGGGGAGTAGCATGCCCTTCTATGGCACAATGAAGCTTACTTGGCATACTGGACATAGAACTTGTCCGACTTGGAACCACTTGGTACTTAAAGCAAATAAAGGATTAGAACACCCAGGTGTAGGAGATTAAGGACTTAACAGGCAGATGGAGGAGAAGAGCATAATCTGGACATCCTTCAGCCTTTATTATGAGGGAAAGTTCCCCCGGGATCCCAGCAGAATGAACAAATTGAACAAAATTTAGCAATTCTGTTGACAAAATAATCTTTGAATAGACTTTTAAAAAATATTAGTTTGTATGCCAAAAACCTGATTACCTTTCATAACAAAATAAATAATTCTCTACCCAAGAGAAAGGGAACTAAGTAACAAAAATATGACTTGCCCTGTCCACAGGTCATCATCTAAAAATGTGAACAGTGCAACTTCATGGGTCTAGTTCGTACAGAGAGGATTTGAATTGTACAGTGTGTGGATGTCCAGTAAATGCTGTGTTATGGGCCCCCTTTGATCTGCTAAATTCAGTCGTCAGATTGACTTATAAAAATCATCACTGTCATCACATTGTTCTGCTGATTAGCCTCTTCTGAGTGGTCCAAGCACGGAGGAGTCAAACAGACAAATCTCCCACCCCAGATCTGGAAACTTCTCAATAAGGTACAACTTATTCAGCATATCCCTTCCCTCCTCATCTCAAGACCTTCCATGCGGGCCAGAGAGAGCAGTATGGCTGTCCCCTTACACGGTATGATCGTTCTCATTTCTGACTGCCTGAGACTGCTATCTATGCCTTATAATTGGGAAACCTCAAGTGCCTCTTACTCCTGCCTTTACACACCCACCATTTTTATGTCCACCACAGTAGCTCAATTTTGTAAGAGACAGGGTCTTGCTATGTTGCCCAGGCTGATTAGAACTCCTGGGTTCAAGCAATCCTCCTGCCTCAGCCTCTCGAGTACCAGATCAATTTTTATCGGATCCCAGAGCCCACATGTTTCTTCCTTCTTGGAGCTCCCTTATTAGTACTGTTTTCTCTGCAATATTAATATTTTAATCCTTTTCCTTCCCATCTAAGGGTCATGACCAACACTCCTATCACAAAAAAAAAAAAAAAAAACAGGTTAACAGGAGGAAAACATAACAAATTTATCTGATCATAGTTTACACAACACAGGAGCCTTCAGAAGGAAAACTGAAAAATATGGCAAAAAATCAGTTTTTATGCTTAGTTTCAATGTTGTATGGACACCCATGTAGAAATATGATTTCACATGAAGAGTATGATCTAATCAATGCTAGTAGACTGAGGTGGGGAAACTCAGCAAGGCCTGTCCACATTCTTCTTGGCCACTTTGTGCAGCATTTCTTCCTTCTGGGTACAGGGCAGGACCCTTTCTAGTATTTGGGTCTTTTGACCTACATGCAAACAAGATAGGTCAGATAATTTCTTCGTGGCCAGTTATTTCACAGAAAGGCAGGTGAAAGTTAGAGCAATTGTTTTCAGGTGTTATGGCTGGCTTTGAAGAAAAAGAGAGGTTGTGGTTTCTATGCCCTGCCATGGGGAAGAGGTTCCTGTAGAAGCCAACTATAGTTTCAGTGGCTAGCCTTGGGGGAGTAGGAGAAGTGAGAGACAGGAGGGAAGGCGAAGGTCAGAGAGAAACTTTTATTTCTGAAACTGCTCCAGATGCTTTCATTTTGGAGATTGTTTTCTGAGCCCTAACAACTCTTTGGACATTTAATGAAACAAAATACAAGGCTGCCAATGTGGATGTTTTATCTCTCTCAGAAGACTTTCTTCCCCTCATTGTTTAATTATGGCATTTTCAAATATTATGAGTTAGTGATAATAGTATAACCAAGTCTTATTTAACTATCATTTTCCATTAAAAATTATCGATGTATGGGCAATTGTCTTAGTGGATTTTATATTCCCTAAGGAAAAGTATAAAATTGTTTTCACACTTTTTTTGTTGGTTTTGTCCCCAAACCCAGACTAGTGCTAAGCGTGTAGTAAAAACTCAGCATGTGGTTGTGGAAATGAATTGAACTTCAGTTCACCAAAGTTCTGAGCATTCCATGAAGTATTCAGCTACATTCAGTTAATTCTTGGATACACAACCCATGAAACCATTCAGTGTTCTTAAAGAAACATTAACAAATAATATTAAAAAATAAGACCCCTGAGAAAGTGTATGGATATAAAATAATTCTAACTTTACTCTTATACCATCATTGAATACTTAATCAGCAAGCCAATTTTCTTTTGACACCAAGACTGGAAAATCATCACCAATATACAGCCTGGCACAGGAGAGAGGGACTAGAATTTCACAGGAGAGAGGAGAGCTAGCTCTATTCTCACTAGAAACATGACCTTAAGCAAGTCACTTATCCTCTCTCAGCCCTTATCTCTAAAATAAAAATAGTTGTACTTTTCCCAGTGACACCACAGTGCTACTGTCAGAATGATTTTTTTAAATTTATACAATTGCAAAGCACCTAACTGTCATTTTGCCTTTATGGGACACCCAGACCTTTTTAAAAGAGGGCCTATAATACTATTGGAGGAAAAATACCTGAAATACATATAAGAAGCAAAATGTCTAATGAGCAATGCAGGCCACACACATCCAAGGAAAAGGGAGTGATCACTGAGTGTGGAGGTGTTAGGCAAAGACTACATGGTAGAAGTGGACTTAAAGTTGGGTCTTAAAGGACAAACAGAACTTGGACAAGGGAAAGGAAGAAACAAAGCCATTTCAGGACATACATACATTACATCCTAAAAAAAAAAAAAAAGAGTGGTAGAAAGATTGGAGTAGTTGTCTGACGCTAAATGATGAAGGACCTCAAACAAAGGCTGAGTGTTTTGACTTTAAAGGAAACACTGGCAAAATGTGAGGAACTCAATATCAGCAAATTAGCATCCCCCAACAAGTAATTGACTTATAATAGATTTTAAGGTGAGAGAAATAGGAAATTACCGTTATCAAGACCAGACACAATCAGAGCTGGGAGCAGAGTAAACAGTAAAAAAAGACTAAAGAAAAATATATATGAGAAGCACGTACAAGATAAGACTAAGAATGAGTAAATAGGGTCCCTTGATAAAAATTATCTGAAAGCATTAGGATTCTTTCCTCAGATTGCAAAGCTCTACATAACTGGAATCTGCCCATCTCATCTTGAAACAGGTAACCTTTGACCTCTGTACCAATCTCTGTCCCTCTGCAATGCCAATTTCCTTCCATATTTAGGTCCTTGGTTTTTTTCTGTCTCTAACGTATTTCCCCTGATCTCTGCATGCCTAGTTCATTTTTCTCATTCAGATCTCCAGGTGACAGTTCTTTCTAGACCACCTGGTCTAATGCAGTTTCTAAGACTTCTGCTCTCATATTTTTTTTTAATTTTAATTATTTCTTTAGCACTTACTGTATTCTAATATTTTTCTCATTTATTTATCCAGATTTTCTCCCCCACTGACCTAGGGTCTGGCTCTGACCCCTAGAGTAGAATTCCTAGGACTATAGGATCCTTGAGACTTATTCAGCACTGTCCAACCCCAGCACCCAGAAGGGTGCCTGGCATGGATTAGGTTGCTCAATAACCACTCACCAAATGGATAAAATAAGTAAGTCAGTACAGCAGTCCTTCAGAGAGAAAGTGTTTCTGTTTTATTCAGATCTAATTGGGTCCTATGCCTTCTTTCGGCTGGGAATTCCTCTTCCCTTAAATGCTGTGAGTGATTCCCAAATCTTTTCAATTCTGTCTCTTTTCTACTTAACTAGCTCTAGTTGGTGTCTGTAATTTTTAAATAAGAGCTTTAAATAGACAACTTTGTGAACCTAATAAATCACAGTAGACTAGCTATCATCCCATATTGCAGGGACTGAAACTCAAGAAGTCCCACAACACAGTCACTCAATGAGCAAGGAGGCCTTGACAGAATGGACATGGACACGTGACAATGGACAGTAAACACACGTCACATGACAACTAATCCAAACCTTTACTCAATATACAAAATGGCCTCTACGTTTTTCTCCACCACCATTAAAAAAAAAAAGAAAAGAAAAGGAGACCTTCTACTTCTAATTATCACACATCATGTCACAATGTCTAATATATGTACCAGAAAAACAATTATTTGGTTCTCTTTATTGTTCTGCTTACAATGGGTCTCATTCCATCCCCATAAGACACAGAAAGAGGGGGTTAAATGAAAGAAAAAACAAACAAACAAACAAAGAAACAACAACCAAAAACAAAACACAGAAATTCATCTTGGTGTTTATGGAGCTAAACTGACTTCATCTCTTTGTAAGTCTTATATTACTAAAGTTTACAACCAAACCAAAAGTGTCTTTTAATAAATATAAGCCCAGAGAACCACGCTGTTTCTAATTGTTATACTTGTGATGTTGTTGCAAAATGTCAGGATCTAAAGATATTTAAGCTTGCACCAAACTTTGTCTCTAGGTACTAGAAATTTTTCGTTCTTTATTATTTTATTGAATTATTACTTGGTATAAATTTGACTATAGACCTTATTTTTAAACATAAAATGAGAATTGATTTACTGCTTCCAGAGGGCTGAGAAGAATGATTTTTTTAACAGATCATTCAAATAATATTAAGAATCTAATTCTCATAAGGGAATTCCAGTGGTGTGTGCAATGACTGTTTATAATTAAATGCAGAAATAACATGTAGTAGCTAGTTTTATAATGACAGTTTTAAGAACACCTTATGAAAATCAAGACAGCTAAAATTAACTATAAATTGTCCACTAGATTATATGAGTAAAATTTAGTGTCCAAAGTTTGTTTTCCTTCATATTCTAACCCTACTAACAACAGAATAATTAGATTCTATGTAATATTATCTAAAGAATAATAAAATTGAAAAGACTACAAATGTCTGACATTTGCTGTACGTTTCCTTCTTCCCACATTCTCTCAAATTAAAAATGTATTTGTTTTCTAAGAATTGAAACTGAAATCACCACAGCACAAAAGTTTTTAGATAAAATGTTTTTAAATAAAAAACATATTCATTTTTGTTTTTCCCTTATAACACCAATATTTTGTTCACATATTATATATAGACTAAAGTGAAGAAAAATCACTCTTTGAAATGAAAATGGACAAAGAGTTCACACGGAAATTCAAGTTGTTCAAAAACTGGAAAGCCCTAAAACTAGACCAATTCCAATTAACTATCAAAGTCAGCAGACAACATAATTGAAGAAAAAATTAATTTTAAATTGTTATCTATTTGTCATGTATTATATGAAACGGTATAGCATTGTCAGAAACAGCATTAAACTGATTAGAAGGAAATGGTTCTCACATTTATCTGCCTGATGAATGTATGCTAAATAATTAATAAAGAATTATGCAAAACAAGAAATCAGAAATGTATTTTTTCAGATTCAGCAAACCGAAGTGAGTGCTAGTTGAGTACACAAGCAAAGAACTGGCATCTCTTCCACTGCTCCTTTTAGTATCTGTCTTCCTCATTCCCCTTAGATAAGACAAACTCCTAAGTAAGAAAAAATCATGCATTGAACAAACAATGCTTATTTCTCCTGACCGCCCATTATTTTTCAATCAGTTACTAAAAGGGAATTGAACTAATTTATGGAAATGTTTCTCAAAAGAAACAATGCAAGGTACTGTGGCAGCTCCCACCGCCCTACATAAAAGCAGGTATGACTGAGCAGAATAAAAAGTGGCGTATTACATATTTACAGTAATTGTTCTGTTAACTATCAGGACTCTTTTGTTCATCAGCTAAAATTTATTTACACAACCATAAGTTTCATCAATGAATCAACAATAACCATTTAAGGTCAAAGTAGAGCAGACATTTTGTAAAAAAAGCAAATCACCATCAGGAACCAGAGACAAGTCACCTTCACAGGGTTCTAAGTTTTAAGAAAACAATGACTATAATAATATAAGGGCCTTCTCAACCCATTTGGGGTATTCTATTTGCAACAAAGAGATTTGTGATCAAACAAAAGGTATTTTGTCAGTGTAAAAATAAGCCACAATGACCATGTTAGGTAAATCCTATTGCCGTAACTAAAATAAGTCTATCTAGTTGTGGCTAACTTCAGAAGTCACTGATATAGCTAAAGACCAAACTCATAAAAATCATACTATTTTACTAAAGACAAAAAATGAGAAATAATATTGCTCCACCACTAAATAAGCACAACTTCAACTGTGCATGAAGGTAAGAAACATTTACTTAGCACACGTTCAAATATTAATACAAATAAAAGATGACAAACATGAAAGTTTCCAGCCTAGTATCCCACACACAGTAGATACCAAATAGATCATCTTTCCTTCCTTCCTTTCTAGCCCCTTTAGTCAGTGATCCACTGTCTTACCGACCTATTTACATTTTCAAGTATGTAAGTGTGTCTTCTCTCTCCAACTAGATTGAAAAATAAAAATTGCTTCATTCATTGGTAGATACATATTTTTTTAATTCTACCGTATGTCTTACATGTGCTACCGACAAACAGTATGTGCTGACAGGTAGTATTGCTCGAAAGCTTAAGACACAACATGAAGTATAACATTGCTTTTGGCTGCACAGGAGAATATTCATCTAAAAATTCTTTAAACAATAGTTTTATTATTATTATTATTATTATTTATTATTATTATTACTTTGAGAATAGGACCCAGGCTCTTTGAAAGCCTTCTTCTGTCACCCTCAGTTTGTCAGCTATTTCCTTCCTCACAGTTACAAAATGACCACAATGGCACCAAGAGCCATGTTCTCATACAACAGTACTCTCTTTATGATCAGGGAGTAACACCATTCCCAGAAGTTTCCTGGCAGACTTTCTTTCCTAACTAATTGACCAGAACTGTGTTACATATAGCCATCCTTACTTACAAAAAAGCTGGGAAAGCAAGTAAGCTGGTTGGAACTCCTGCCACTATGAAGGAAAGCGAGGAGAATGACTAATAAATAGACAACAAACAATATCCGCAACCCTGCTATACAAGATCATGAGCAGAGTTACTTACAATGCTTATGTAGGAAGTTACCTCTATATCATATATCCAGAGAAAAAAAAATCCTGCTGCTTGCCTTTCTAAAGTGGGTCTCTATATGGATGAATGCAGATCAGCAAAAAAATTGGAAGAGTTCTGAGAGCTATGACAGAGGAGGGACATCCCCTCTTTTTACTTTTTGCATGGATGGTTTTTACTCTTTGCATGGATGGTTCATGAGTATGTTCTTCTTACATAGGCTACTGCGCCTGAAGATCAATCTTTTAGAGGCTTTTTATTCAAGTAAAAATGGTCACTTGGTTTAACCCCAGTCTTTTCAGATCCAAAGCCAGTAGAATCTCTGGAGTGTAACAGTCTTTCTACTGCCAAAATATCAACATAATATACATTAATATAACCCTTTTAAAAGGAGACAAAAACAGAAAATCTCGTGCCTGTCAATTCTTACTTTTTTTTCAAACCAATGGAAAAATGCTAAGAAGAAAATGCATTGCAAAAGTTGTGTTTGTTTCTCCATGTATTGGGGGAGAAAAAGGCACTTTCTGCTATATTATCACATTCCAATTTCTGGCCAAACCCCTGTAGTTTTCATCACGCATCATTTTTGTGATTAATGATGTGCACCCAGTTAATGGAAAACAGCAGATTAGGTTTCCACTAATAGTTTTGCAAGTTACGTAAGTCTGCCTGCCTCATTTAGTAACAACCTCACTGTTCAGTAAGAAAGTATGGATTTAATCCCAAAGCAGAACTTAGTTTTATGAATACAAGACAGGTCAGACTTCCAGAGTGGAGAAAATTATGCTTTTAGAGGTATGCTGATCTTCAGCTGAAATTTAACATGGAGATGATACCTAAGGATTTACGAGGTTTTCCCTATTTACTTCTATTTAGCAATCAATATAAGAATCTACAGTACTTATTTGTGGCCTATAAAATACATAGAATAGCATCTTTCAACCATAGCAACTAAAACAAATGTAATACGATAATTTCTATAATTAGTATACTAAGCTGAAAAGACATCGATTGTTCTGAAAACATAGGTGAAAAACAGTTTGTTCCTTAGATGTTAGTGGATCACTGCAATGATTATGTCAAAAAGCAAAATTTACATTCGCTGGCTCTAAGTAATTGTAATTTACAAAAAAAATACACAGTACAGTGGAAAGCATCTAGGAATAGAGGAATCGACAGAAAAGAATTCTAGTCTCATTTCTACTTCAAATTACTTTAGAAACTAAACTATCTTTTGTTTTTGCTCTCCCCACTACATTTTATATTTACCTCTCTTATGCCATTTAACCATCGCTATGGTATTTCAAGTTATATCTATGTATATCTCACATTTCCCATCTGGACTAGCCTCCTTAAGAGCACAGCAAACATCTGATTTACATTTTTATCTTCTACAGTGCAAAGCTAGACTGCAAACTTCATGAGAAAAGGGACTTTGCCTGTGTACCCCCAGGAGTTAGCATGATGTGACCTCACAGTATATGTCTAATAGTAGAAGTTACAATAAATAAAAAACTTGAAAAGAATGCTGTGCATTCAAAATAAAAGAAAATGGGGATATTCTTTAAGAACCACACTAAGCTAACTAATACCAACAAGTTAGGGAATGATCCAAAAATTTCAAAAGAAGAAACTAAATAAAAAATACAAATGGACAATGACTAGAAAATTTGTTAAGCAGAACAAGATTATATCACTACTGTGATAAAAAGGAAAAACAAAACTAAACGTGTCAATGGCTCCCAACACCTACTACAATTTCAAATTACTTTGCCTTTGTGATTTTCTGTGCAAAGTCTTCACCTTGTGTACATTGATCCTTCCTCATCAATCTTCAAGAGAAGATTCAAATATCAAACCTCCATCAAATTTTTGTTTCTTCCTTGATTCTCCTGGACAGAAGAATAATCTCTCTATTCTCTGAACTTCCAAAAGGGTTTATCTATGCTTCTCTACTAAAATATAGCACTTATTTATTATTTTTTTCCACAGCACCATGCAATCAAGGCTAAGAACAAAATAAAATGACTACAGCTTATGAAAATAAATAACATAAAGCAACAATAACGTTGACCTTTGAAAGCTATTCTTTTTTTAACTAGGTATTTTTAACATATGTTACTTAATATAATATATCACATACTTCAATATCATGAAGTTTAGCTGGTAGAGTTTCTAAGCAAGCAGTACTTCAGAATTTGCATTTTGTCATAATTTTCCCCCAATCTTAAGAATAAATGTGCCTTTTAATTATTGAGAAATTTATTGAGGCAAGTCCTAGAATTGATAAAGCAAAGAATAATTTACAACTGAACATATCCCTCTGCGAAAATGTTGTCAAGGCAAAGAATGCCCTTGACTTGCTGAAAGATGGCTGGAATGAAAAACACAATCTGCTACTCGACAGAGCCAGTATTCTCACCCATTCCTGAGTTGGAAAAGCCTTGAAGAAGAACAATTATTTTACGAACAAACAGATCTCCATAAATCATGATGAAAACAAAGTTAAAGTATGAAATACTAAACAATGAAATCCAATGGATCAATTCATGGTTAAGTCTGTCCACATTCTGAAGTTAAGTCATTTGGGCAAGTCTAATAAGATGTTCAACACATGAAGTTAGTTGTTTCACAGGGGTCACAGCTAAATTGTTTTATGGTCAAGGCAGTCAGATGGTTTTTTTTCTTCACTAAGGATAACACTATTTTATTTAATACTTTTTTACTTAAAAATTTAACAAAAATTATATGAAATATTTCTGAAAATTTATCCAGCTATTTGAGCTGGCTTAATGAGAGAGAAAAGGAACTTCAAACGGTAAGTTTGTCCCCAAAAAGCAAGTCTGAGACATACCTCTGTATACATAGGAGGTGGTTCCTTTCTTACGCAAGAATAGAAATCAAGCCTCCAAATTTCCCTGATGGAATCTCAAAACTGGCCTCCAATATCTGGTATTTAAAGCAGTTGAGTTTCTCTTTAAATATAGAGACATCAGCACCTAAAACACCCATCAAAAAATTCTACCATGTTTTGCCAGCAAACCAGTACTTACCAAATACTTGACAGGATTTGACTTTGAAAGCTATCAAAATGTATGGGAGATTTAATGTTTTCATGTTACTTTCCAAGAGAAAAAAAGCACATAAATATAGTTTGTCATGTTGGTTGCTTCTAATAACTAATGCACAGGTACAACTAATAATCTAAATGATTAAATTGATGAAAACATCAATCAAGTAATTTACTGAGCACTAAGCACATGAATAAAAAGTACTCTGTTGTTTGCTCTCATTGATTAAGCTTTGCAGGTTAAGGAAAAATATGTGAGAGCAAAATAATCACTTAAGAAATTATCTATGGCTCAAATTTTAATCTGCAACAATGAGACATTTACCCATAGCTTCCATGTATTTATTTAGTCATCATTTTCTCTGACAAAACATCTCCAAAATGATGTCACTGGCCAGGCTGAAACTCACCCAGGCACTTTTGGCACTTCTTGCTTAAATACACCACAAGCACATATAATGAAGGGGGTTTTGTCATGCAAAATGAGACTGAACAAAGAATTATTAATCCTGTTCAAAGTGCTGTAACTTAACAGTAGAATTAACACCGCAGTAATCTGTGCCATAAGAAAATAATGTTATTAACATCAATGATTCAAAGATCTTTAACAACTTAGAAAAAATAACTACATGTATGTTATTTCTTAGTTACCAGGAAAAAGAAATGTATCATAGATATATTACTTGCTGGATTTATCAACAGTTACTTCTGTGTTGTTATTGTTGTTGTTTTAAAGTACAACTGACAGTCTGATTCCTTAAAGAACTATCTACACAGGAAACAAGTTGTGAACAGGGTTGAATACAGGCAATCTGACTTCAAAACCCACATTTTTAATGAGTCTGCTAGATTTATTGGGGGTTTTAATTTGTTTTGTGGAAACTGACTCTGTTGATAATTTTATTCTGCTGAATCAGAACTTCTTTCTAGTGCTATGTTAAGCTCCTATGACAGATTCTCATGAAATCAGTATAATGATAATGCATTGTGAGAGTGACCTGGCGATGACAGCCATCAACCCACTTTTGTCAGAGTTGAGCCCACTGATCTTGCAACAAGTGCTCTAGCATTCGTTTTATACACTCCCATCCACCTACCTACCATATCATATATGCAGCCCTCCTGGGGCTGTGGACCCTGAAAAAGCAGATAGCTCTCCTAGACTGAAGAGAAACATCCTTATGCTCCAGAATAACAGAATCAACTAGTACCTAATGAAAATCCATTGAAAATTCAATAAACAGATAACCTTGAACTGAAAATCTTACCTGTGGAACCATGCCTACAATGTAGAAGGCTTTTAATAAAACAGAAAACTCAACTCAAGATAAAGCAATTAAAGCAAAGCATTTCTTTTTTCCCCTTCAAGAATAAAGACAAACCTCACTTAAAGAAATAATTCATTTTTAAAAGGCAGAAATAAAACTATTAGTTTATATACTGCTTGCTGACCATCATAAAATATACTTTTATATAAATGTATTCTCATTAGGCTTTATAATAAGCTACAAATAAACAAGTCCTTTAAAAGTTTAAATCTAAAGCTCTAACACCAGATTGACCTTTTAAAGAAAT
This sequence comes from Colobus angolensis palliatus, assembly GCF_000951035.1. Taxonomy (NCBI): domain Eukaryota; kingdom Metazoa; phylum Chordata; class Mammalia; order Primates; family Cercopithecidae; genus Colobus; species Colobus angolensis. Next base: position 2,902,655 of record NW_012116511.1, on the reverse strand, counting down.
AATAGTATCCAGGGACTGAATCTCATAGTAGGATTACTGAACAAACTCTCCAAACTAGTAAATGAATCTTTTTTTGTTAAGAGTATATAAACTCAGTCACAGAAACATAAAGTAGGTACTGACACTACTGATTATCTGATTTAATCATAATTCAATGATTCATTTCTGAAATAAACATCCAAGGTTTTGTGAATAACTTATCTTTTTTGGCTTATATTTACATATCATTTAATTGACAAAATTTAATTCATTATTCAATTACTTAATCAAAATTAAAATAATTAATGAAAATGCCTCCCCCTTAACATACTTCATGAAACTGCATATCATATTTATTTCCCAAATGTTACTTTCAAAAAGTCAGTAAATCAGTCCATTCTGAAGATTACAATAAACTCAAAAAGGCTATTTCTTCCTGAACAAAGCCATAGAAAAGAATCTGTCAATAAGTAGCTTTGTCAAACCACCAACAAATTCTGGACCTAAACTTGATTTTTTTAACATGTAGAAATATTTTCCCTAGTTTAAAGGTTTGGTGCCAATGTCTCCAAACACTTCCTCATCAACAGGGTGGGGAAGAAAGAGGAGCAATCTCTCATTACCATGGATGCATATTTATATCTGTGTATGACACTTCCCCAACAATGAGGGTGGGGAAGGCAAGAGGGAAATCTCTCATCACCATGAGATGCATATTTACATTGATGTATTACACATATAGTGAGATCTGATGACATCAAAACATACACCAGAAAAGTAGAGATGATTACCTGATATTCATTGGGCCAAAAGGTGCTCACTGCTAGCTCAGCCCGAAGCCAATCTCTACCTGTGAATCCAGTCACATTCCAAATTGGATTGGCAAGAGGTCCTTTATTCACCCTAACTAATATGTTCAAAGTGCCAGGATTCAGTCCTTTCTGGCTATATAATAGGTAACTGAAATCAATGCAGTGAGTGTCGTTCTCCTTCATTGTAGGCAGTTGAAGTCTGGCCTTTTCTCCAGGGTCGTGATCTGAAGAGTCCACTATCATATAGGAACCTGAAATGACATTACAAAAAATAATGCTAAAGAGATATATAAGCAAAGGGAACATATAACAACAAAAATAAGCCAATCCATTCTGAACATTAAATTTAACTTAAAAAGACTGTTTTCCAGAACACAGCCATAGAAATATACCAATCAAATGAGTAGATGAACTGAATTCTTAACAGGTAACAGACAACGTTCAAAGTACACATTATGTATTAATTCATTTAGTCTCCACAACAACCTGTTATTATCCTATTTTACAAATTAGGAATTTCAGGCACAGTTAGTAACACTCAAAGCTGGGTTCAAATCCAGATCTCACTCTAAATCTCTGCTATTACTGGACACAAGTCTTTTAATATAATATATATATGTATTATGTATACACACACACACAACATATACACACACATACACAAAAGTGATACTTTATTGGCCTGGTTTACATAGAGGGTACACCTTTATTTTTCACTATCCATCATATTATAGCAGGGAGATGTGCTTAGAGTGCAGATAATGGAACCATTTCTAATTTCATATTGAAGATCATCATTTATACAAGTTATGTGATCACTTGTAACATACTGATTTTGAATCCCAGTTCAGGGAATGAGGACACTTTGTAGTGTCAGTATGAGGGCTAAAGTTAAAAATGCCTAGAGCTGAGGATCAGGACATAGCAGATTTCCCCACTTGGAGTGTCACCAACTAATGTGTCAGCTAATCACCACTACTATTGGCCCCAGTTCTGTAATAGTCCCTACACTCTTGCAGAGCTACAAGAAACCCAGTTTAAAATCTATTCCATTCCCTTTGACTTAGTAAGTGTTCACTGGTTATCTATCATGTGGAGGCACAGGACTCTCATAGCTCACATACAGACTTTCCATTGCAGGCAAAGGCCGCATAGGAACTAAGTACAAAAATGAGACTTGAACACCGGGCTGCTGCTTTTAGTCCCAGAAAACTCTCCAGTAAAACAACCAATTGTTCTCATGTCATTGTGGATTTTAACAAAGACACATATCACAAAAATGCAAATATGCCTATTTATTACACAGAATATAGAACACAAATTATATTGTAAAATATCCTTTTTCTTTGCCAGTGTGTAATTTTAACCAAAATCTATCAGATGTAGTGTTACAGAACCCAGTGTTAGAAGAGTTGCACTTGACCTTCTCTTCCTGACAACATTCAAAATTAATCAATCTTCTGTATTTCCTCCCCAAAATTTGTACCCATGACACATTAAACACTCGATAACTACTAGTCTAACTTGTTCAATTAACCCTCAACAGCAGATGCAAATCATGGCAGAGAGGATGGTGTCAACTACCTGAGAAGCTGAATTTCAAATGTGACCAATTGCCACTGAGTAGTAGGTACCCTCTGGTTGAGAGCTTTTGGGAAGATTTCTGTAACACTTTAGTATAATCGAAGTACAGAATAAACAGATCATAGTGATAGTGGCTGATATTATTATTCAATTATTTTTCCTAGTTATCCTCTTCTCTTGTAAGCTACGATTCTTTTTTTTTTTCTCTTTCTTTCTTTCTTTCTGAGTCTCACAGATGGCACATTAATAGAATAAATTGTCCGTGTATATTTTGGAGAAATTATGTCTTTATTTTTAAACAGAACATCCTGGATCCCAACCCAATTTATAGAAGCAGGATGTTTCTAGTCCTTATTATATTCACATTCTGAAGTTAATGGTTGATTTAGCAAGATGTCTTTCAGATTCACCACTGCATAGCAGACCAATTATTCCTTTTAATGAGGACCAGCCCTGAGATCTTGGATAAGTTACTTAGTGTTTGTTATTGGGCCTCAGCATCTTCACAAACCTGTAGCCTATTTCCCCACTACTACAACAGTCTTTTTTCCCCCTCAATGGAATATTATGGCAGTAGTGCATTTAAATTATTTGTAGAGGTCTGTATCAATTATGGCTTCTGAATATCAACTTTAAAGTAGTAATCTCTAAATGATTTACTGGCTTTCTAATAGTCATTTTCTCCTATTATAAAATAAACTTTGGTGTAAAAATATGCTTTGTGTCACATTTTAATTATACAGCATAATATTTACTAGGAAGACCATTCAGGAATTTTCAGTCAGTTGTACTCTTAAGCTACAATAATTATTTTTCTTATTAAGGAAACAGGATGGGCAAAGTATATTCCTTTGCAGGTATTATCAATTTGATCATTAGGAATACAAAAGTCACAAAATAAAAGCTTTGTGAATAGTCTACACTATTTCAACATTTCAAGCAAGTTAAATAATAAAGAAAAATAGTATTGATAATTCATTTCTATAGAATGTTTCTGCTAAATGGCCCGCTTTCAATAATGCCTGACTACTGCCACATTCCCTGAGTGCTCTGGAATAATAATGCATTTATTGCACAGCTCCAGAAAGGAAGAATCAAGTACTAGCACCAAAAAGCCGTCTAAATCCTTCTGCCTACTGCCTTGATATAACGGCAATTTATCCAGTAGGCACTAGGGAGGGAGCTGCCTGTCTGACCCAGTATTCCCTTCCATCATCCCAAACACAGAAGATACTGTGCTATTCTTATCGACATGTAAAAATTACTTCTGTAGTCTCCCAGAATAACTGCCTCCCAATCCTTACACTTGGGAAATTATACAATATGTACTTCCCTCATACTTTATGTTATAATTTAAACTTATTTACGACTGTTCTGTTACCAGCTAATTCCTCAGATTTCTAACAAGAGTTTAGTTATCTCAAGGCTTAATAAAACATCTATGTTCCCACACATACAATGTACTAGCTTTTCATTAAAACTTCTTTAAAGTGGCCTTACGAATATTCCTTACAGTCTCTTGAGCAACAGAGTTCTCAAATATATCATTCAAGACAGAGAAAACTGTATATGCTTTTTATTTGTTTGTTTTAAGTGCAACCTTTGTATAGAGCAATTTGATATCAAAGACCTTTAAGAGACATTCATGAATAAAATACCAAAAGCAATTGCAACAAAAGCCAAAATTGACAAATGGTATCTAATTAAACCAAAGAGGTTCTGCACTGCAAAACAAACTATCATCAGAATGAACAGGCAACCTACAGAATGGGAAAAAAATGTTTACAATTTATCCATTTGACAAGAGGCTAATATTCAAAATCTACAAGGAACTTAAACAAATTTACAAGAAAAAAAACCCATTAAAAAGTGGGTGAAAGATATGAACAGACACTTTTCAAAAGAAGACATTTATGTGGCCAACAAACATATGAAAAAAAAGCTCATCATCACTGGTCATTAGAGAAATGCAAATCAAAACCACAATGAGATACCATCTCACACCAGTTAGAATGGCAATCATTAAAAAGTCAGGAAAAAGCAGATGCTGGAGAGGATGTGGAGAAATAGGAATGTTTTTACACTGTAGGTGGGAGTGTAAATTAGTTCCACCATTGTCAAAGACAGTGTGGAGATTCCTCAAGGATCTAGAACTAGAAATACCATTTGACCCAGCAATCCCATTACTACGTATATACCCAAAGGATTATAAATCATTTTACTATAAAGACACAGGCACACGTATGTTTACTGCAGCACTGTTCACAATAGCAAAGACTTGGAACCAACCCAAATGCCCATCAATGATAGCCTGGATGAAGAAAACGTAGCATATATACATCATGGAAAACTATGCAGCTATAAAAAAGAATGAGTTCACATCCTTTGCAGGGACATGCATGGAGCTGGAAACCATAGTTCTCAGCAAACTATCACAAGAACAGAAAACAAAACACCACATTTTCTCACTCATAAGTGGGAGTTGAACAATAAGAACATATGGCACAGGGAGGGGAACATCACACACCAGGGCCTGCTGGGGGGCAGGGGGAGGGATAGCATTAGGAAAAATACCTAATGCAGCAAACCACCATGGCGCATGTATACTTACGTAACAAACCTGCAGGTTCTGCATATATATCTCAGAACTTAAAATATATTAAAAAAAAAAGAGAGAGATACATGCCTTCTGGTCTGGGAATTTCATGTCTACAAATGTATATTAGATAAACCATCAGATATGTGTAAAAGATACAGGTTTAAAAGATGCCTAACTCATTACACTATTTAAAATGGAGAAAAATTAAGTATTCTTAATATTCAATAATCAGTAATTTGCAAAATTATTGCAAATCAATTTAATGAACAATAATGCAGTCATTAAGAATTATATTATTTCAAAACATTTTATGGAACATATTTACAATGTGTTAAGTAAAATATGCAGGTTGTAAAATATTAAACCCACTTATGAAAAATACATATTTAAGTTAAATAAATACATCCGTGTAAATGTGTGTATATTCACATATGCACACACATAAACTTGTACATATGACTAGAAAAATATATAGCAAAATCTTAATGGTATATTATCTGGTGGGCTGTAATTGTCTTCTAGGTTTTCAAAAAAGTTTTTGCATATGTACACTTTCTGAGAGTTCTATAATGAATAGGCATTAGATTTTCACTTTTTTATTAAAACAGACTACAGTGAATACTATTGTACAAGAGGAAAATCAAATGAATAATGATAAATACTTAGTAAATAAACACAGGTGGATATTTTTAGTCTTTTAAAAATAAATCCTATTTGTATCCTACAGTAAACAGCATCTTGGCATTCAAAAAACACAATACATAAATTGAGTACTTCTTATTCCAATTCACTAAAAAATAGAAAGGCAGAGAAGACTTAAAACAAATGACAGTTCTTACTAAAAAGAATGGCCAAGGAAAATAACATAATCTAGTATCTAGATGAATATATAATGCCCTATGGATTTTATATATTAGTGATTTTTTATCTTTAAGCTTCACTTCTATGAATAAGGTATTTACATGGGAAATTTGATTAACAGTAAAGAAAATAATTAATTATAAATAGATTTCCACACTTTCTTCTAAAACTCCTTTAAATATGTATGTGTTGGTACACTTTAGTACACTAACATAATATTTGTATTGTCCGTTATTATTCAAAATCTGTTGGATGTGCCTTATAAACTAAAAGAAAAATTTCAACTTCTCTGCTTAGTATTCACAACTTTCCATGATCTTATCCCAAAGTAACTTTGGTCATTTTACCTCCCACTTCTCTTCACAAACCACCTTCTCCAGTCCGAAATGCCCCTCACTATTTTCTCCACATATCATGCCAGTTTTCTTTCCTCGAACTGTCTCATAGTTTCTAAATGTCTAATTCTGGCCCCCAATTATACACTGCTTTTGTGCCAATTTTAAATGATTTATATGGATATCATTTGTCAACCTCAGAAGGGTAATTAGGTTCTCTTAGAAAGCATCTGACTTATTCAGAGTCCAATTAGAAGAGAGAAGCCACACAGTAAACTTAACAGTGAAAACGTAATATAAAGAATTACTACCTATAAGAAGGTAGAAACTTTAAAGCTGTGAAGAAAACCTTAAAGAATAATCAAAGTACCCAAGAAAGAAACCAATGTAGACAGGGGAGGTTGCTGAGAATCAGATTTCCTTAAAGAAGGTGCAGTTGCAGCTCATGGAATGATAAAGTCTGCTGGGTCACTCAGGCCAGAGCTGGTCCTGCTCTAGGGAAGCAAGGGAAACAGGACGCATTCTCCCTGCAGCAGAGTAGCATGAGGCCTGGGGTATGTGTGTGCCACAGCAAGGCGGTCACCAGGCCAGGTCTGGTGCTACAAGCTCACTGAGGGACTATGTCTGCTACATGCACACAACTCTGTCCACTGTGCAGTACCACCAACAAAAAACAACCCTAGGATCACAATTCAACCAAGAATAGATGTTCCTTCTTTCTTAAGTGTCTCTCCAGTGCCCTCTACTGACAAAGCTTAACACTGCGCCAGTTGTAAAGCAGAACCGCTTTACAGGGTCAAGTGCTGCTATCACAGAGCAGGTAATGAAGGATAAATTTTAAGCTCCGGGGCAATAAATTGATAACTGGCACCCTATCTAACAAGGGCTTTGCATACAATAGAAGTCTAATAAACACTTGTTACTTGATTAGTTAGATTACCAATTGAAAGAGGAGGCAAAGACATTATTTAATAACATGAACAATTGAGGCAGCAGTAGCTTTAACTATATGTGAGATATATAACCAGAAAATGTCAAAACAACAACAAAAAGAAAAATAAATGAAACTAGTTTATGCTGCTTTCAAACATAAGGATTTAATGAAAAAGTATAATGTTTGGAAGTACATATTTAATGTATTTGTCAGAGCCACGCTGGTATACATAAGAAATCTTCTATTAAACAAAGGTTCTCAAATGTTTTAGTCTCAGGGCCCCTTTATATTTGTGATATTAAGGATATCCAGCAGCTTTTGTTTCTGAGTTACATCAATATTGACCATATTAGAAATTAAAATGGAAAAAATTCAAAAATAATAATTTGTTGAAGATTAGCAATGATCTCATAATTTACTATCATATTTTCATGAAAAATAACCATTTCCCAAAATAAACAAAAAAAGATAGCAAGAAGATAAGCATTGTTTTAGTTTTTACGAATCTCTTTAGTGTCTGTCTCAATAGAAGACAATTAGATTCTCATTTTTACTTAATCTTTCAATCTGTTGTAGTATCATGCATCATGTAACCTCTGGGAAATTCTTCTATTCATTCATGAGACAATAAAAGAGAAAAAAGGAAAACTGCATCTCAGTGTTATTGATAAACAATTTTGACTTAATGGATCACCTGAAAGAGTATGAAGGTCTACAGAGATCTTTGGATCACATGTAGAGAACCCTATATTTTAATATACATAAACCTTTTTATCACTCTGCTCTAATGAGAACATTATTAGTGCTTTTATTTATGTTGAGTCTACTTCACTCATTCAGTCTCTGCAGGGTATAAAGATGTACTCTATAAAATCAGTTAGAAAACAAAATCCTTCACCGGAGTGTTGGATTCCTGAAGAATGAAGATGAAAAAAGCTGAAATTTTCTACCCTAGTACAAAGGATATATTAGGGTTCTCCAGAGAAAAGGACTATATAGATAAACACACATACACACACATACATACACACACACTATATATATATATCAGGAGATTTATTATAAGGAATAGGCTCATATGATTGTGGAAGCTGAGAAGTCCAGTCTCAGGACAGGAAAGCTGATGGTATAATTCCAATCCGAGCCCAAAGGCCTGAGAAACAGGAGAGTCAATGGTATAAATTTCAGTTCAAGTCCAAGTCTGAGTCCAATAACCAGGAGAGCCTATGGTGTAAGTTCCAATCTGAGTCCAAGTCCAAAGGCAGGAGACTGATGTCCTAGCTTGTAGACAGTCAGACACGGGGGAATTCTTACTCCTTATTCAACTCAGTACTTCAAGCGATTGGATGAGGCCCACTCACATTGGGGAGGGCTATCTGCTTTACTCAGTGTACCTTTCAAATGTTAATCACATCCAGAAACATATATACACACACACACACACATACACACACATCCCTAGAAATAATGTTTAACCTAATATCCAGGTACCCTATCGCTGAGTCTGACACATAAAATTAACCATCACAAAGGGCTTTCTTCCACTGTAGTTTCCCACCATCAGAGAATCAGATTGTTATGTATGAGCAGAAGAGTACAGAGGACTAAGTAATATTCTATCCTCATAAGAAAAGTATTTTTATGTGTTCTGAAGATCATTTTGAATAGCTACCAAAGCACCAACGCACTGTGCAAAACAGCTAGCTCTTGGCAAGGAGTGAGATTTTCCCAGTAGTAACAAAGCACATGCCAGAAACTGTTGGTGTAAAAAAACGAAAGACACTACACAATAATATTGCTTCATGCCCAGACAGCTTCAGAAGCAATAATCAGAATCTCTAAGTAGAAAGAAGAGTGACAAGTGAAATCACTATTTGGGTCTCAGCCCATTTGGTATATATTTTTTTTCTGTGTTATAAAATTAATGTCTCTAAGTACTTCTGTTACTATTACCTTTGTGGTGAAGGCAATGCCATGACCCGCCTTTTCATATCTTTCATCTTTTCATTTCTTTTTTCAAGCCTCTTCTCCCACCACCATTTTTTTTCATCTGATTAAGTGGCAACAAATATAACCAATTATTAAAACTAAGGACTCAGTAATCAAACTAGGAATCAGTTTGATTTTTCCCCTCTTTTAATTAACTAGCAAGTCTCACTGTTTCTACTTCCAAGCTCTCCCCTCAATCCATTCATGTCTCTTCATAATCACTAGTTTTACCAAACTCCTATTACCTATCAGGAGGACAAATAGAATGGAATCCCAGCAAGTTTTATGATTTCCACACTACTAGCCCTACAATCTTTTCTGATAGGCAGCCAGGTTAATTTTTTTAAATCTTTTTCATCCTCACATTGCATTGAGAATAAGATCCAAACTCTAGCCCCACCCCTCAGCTTCAATATGATCTAGTGCCTGCCTTCCTCTCCAACATTATTTCTTACACTTCTCTTCCCTTACATAAGATGTTCCAGATACAATGGGCTTTTTCTGTTAAAAAAAAAAAAAAAAAAAAAAAACACCTAAGCCTATGCTTGTCTCAGTCTCCATGCACTGGACCTTCCTCTGTTTGAAATGCTCTGTCCTCAGCTGGTTGATTTTCATCATTCATCTATTGGTGAAGCATTCCTAAGTCAGTTAAATAAAGTAGTTCCTTCCAAGCTTCTTTCTAACATATCACTTTTTATTATATGCTTTATAGCACTTGCCACTTACTGAATTAAATAGTTTACTTAATTGAAAAACTCCATGAAAAGTTGGGATTTCATGTATGTTGTTCATCCAAAAATCTAGAACAAGGTCTGGAGTTTTCAGTTTGAAGTTGAATGTTTTATAAAAAAGTCGGACAACTATCTGTGTTTCCTGCGCTGCATTCCCATAGCACTTATATAATGCTCTTTTATGTACAAAATATACCATATCTATCTGTGCATTCCCAGAACCCTAGTACAAGCTTTTTAAGATTAGAAACCTCTTTGGCCTCGCCAGCCCCTAACAGAGGGGCTGTGTGATCTGTAAACTCGGCAAGCTCCACTGAAGGTAAGCAAAAATATTTTTTTAAGTATTTTTTTTTCAAAGATAGTTAAAGAGAAAAAAAAAGGTAAAATTTGAAATGATAATAAGCAAAGCTTTCAATCTTGAGAATAACCCTAAAATATTCCATTAATTTGGTTAAACGGACATCAGTGCCATCACTTTTTGTACAGTCTATTTTTAATTCTTCAAACTTTTACATTCTATTATTTCTTAAGATAGATGCTTCTCTTCTAACGAAGTCTATCCCCTACATCACACAGTTTGTTTCTAAGACAGTATGAGGCAAATATTACAAAATGTCAGAAAAAGAAAAAGTACACTTTCCCCCCAAACTCCAAAACAAATGAACTGAATTTGCATCTTTGTAGGAGTCTACTTCCAACAACTTTAGTCTCCTTAAAATGTCCCTCCCATTGCCTTGTAAAAATATAAACCTGTTTCCTTCACAGTCTGAAGGATAAAATTTCTCTTGATCTCTGAAGAAGTGCTTTGTATTTGTTCTAGGTAGCCAGCTTACATTTGAAAACAGAAAAATGTATGGATTTCAAATAATAGCTTCTAAAAACCTTCAGGCAACACAGAAAAACTAAAATGAAAGTTTCAGTAGAAAGTAGCACATTTCTCCTTCTTAGGAAGTGGGTGTCCTCATGGAATTTACCCGCTACATATTAAGATTTAGAAACTTGGCCAAGCATTGTTCTACAGTTTAATTCCCTTCCCTACTACATCTTAGAGAGACAAAAAGCAAGTACTTGGCCATTACTTTGACAAAGAAAATTGCCAGTTTCATCTTTATGACACAGGAAACCTATGTCATAAATTGTTAAAAGGATTAGTGCCATCTGTTTCCTATTTCAAAGTGGCTAATTTTATAATAGGTTTTAGGTTCCTTTCCAGTACCTTCCAGTACTCCAGTTTTCCCTACTTCCTACACATCTATTTACTTGTCTATCCTGGGCCAATAATTTAACCTCTCTCTGTCTTGTTTCCTCATCTTGAAGTGCCCACCCCACTGAGGTCCAGTGTGCAGACTAAACAAGACTGCCTCCATGATGTGCCAAGGCACACTGACAAGAGGAATAGATGGGTCCTCAATACTTGTTCCTTTAGACATATTCATTCCTTCCTCCAACAAACAGTAAAGAAAATAAAACTAGAAAATATATGAAGAGAACACTTTCAAAGTTTAAAAATGAGTTGACAATGTTAAAGGATGGTACTTTTAAAAACTTCCAACTTAATGGCACTTAACCTTCATAATCTTTCTTAACCCTTCCCTTCACAACTCTATCTATCCCTTTCATCCCAATGTGAGTCAGGCCTCTTTCTCAGTCCTATCCTTTCTATTCCTCTCTAACCCTCCCTCTCTCACTCTTTCTTTGAAATCTGAAGTAAATTTAAAGTATTGTTGCCTCAACGCCCACTCCCAGAAACACACACACTTACTTCACCAACAATTTTAAAGGACTCATAGATCTAAGTTTAAGAACTCTTGTTTTAAGATTTCTCCAATTTCTGAAATCATGGCACTCTCCTAAGAGCTATCCAACCTGCATAACTTTTATGTTACATGGTAGTGAAAAGTTTTGAGAAGCAGCTGTTAAAATGAAAAACAATTTAAGAGAAAATAATCAGAGTAACATGACCCCAAAAGGCAATAAAGTCTTTGTCCTGTGGCCAATTTTGTAATCATCACTCGCCTTTTCAAAATATCCAAGATTGAAATGAACAATTAAAGGTAAGAGAAGGTAGTGTGGCCTGTGGTCCCTGGAAACTGCCTAAAGACTAAAAATCGTGCTAACAATTCCCACCTGGTCTGGATACACTTCAACACTGTTAAACATTAAAGACCAGAACTGAAGGTCTAAAGAGAATGAGGGCACAACACGTCTATGATTTCCATATAAATGAATATTATCAAAATCAAAACATTCTACTCAGTAGTCGCATTATGTCTGAATGTACCAAATTTTTATTTTTTGCTTCCCAGTGCATATTAGTTATGTTTACACAATACAATAGTCTATTAAGTGTGCAATAGCGTGTCTAAAAAAAGGTATATAAGGTATATAAAATATATATCTTAATTTTAGAATAGTTTATTGCTAAAAAAAAAATACTAATAATCATATGAGCCTTCAGCAAGTCGTTATCTTTTTGCTAGTAGAGGGTCTTGCCTCAGTGCTGAGGGCCGTGCTCTGGATTAGGCTTTGGCTTAAGGGAATGCTGTGGCTGGTTTAATCTTCCATCCAGACTACTAAAACTTTATCCATGTCAGCAATAAGGCTGTTTCACTTTCTTATCATCTAGGTGTTCACTGGAGTAGCACTTCCAATTTCCTTCAATAACTTTTCCTTTGCATTCGAAACCTGGCTAACAGGCACAAGGGGCCCAGCTACCGGCCTGTCTCAGCTTTGATATGCCTTCCTCACTAAGGTTAATCATTTTTAGCTTTTGATTTAAAGTGAGAGACCTGTGGCCGGGCACGATGGCTCATGCCTGTAATCCCAGCACTTTGGGAGGCCAAGGCAGGTAGATCACGAAGTCAGGAGATCGAGACCATCCTGGCTAGCATGGTGAAACCCCGTCACTAATAAAAATAGAAAAATTAGCCGGGCCTGGTGGCGGGCGCCTGTAGTCCCAGCTACTCGGGAGTCTGAGTCAGGAGAACGGCGAGAACCTGGGAGGTGGAGCTTGCAGTCAGCCTGGGCGACAGAGCCAGACTCCGTCTCAAAAAAAAAGTGAGAGACTTGCAGTTATTCCGTTAAGTTGATCATTGACAGGCCACTGTAGGGTTATTAATTTGCTTAATTTCAATATTGTTGTGTCTCAGAGAACAGGGAGGGCTGAGGAGAGGAAGAAAGACGGGAACAGCCGTAGGTGGAACAGTCAGAATACATACAACATTTATCAGTTAAGCTCACCATCTTATACAGGAGCTGGTAGTGGTGCATGAAAAAATTACAACAGTAACATCAAAGATCACTGATCACAGATCACCATAACAGATACAATAATAATAATAATAAAGTATGTAATATTGTGGAATTACCAAAATGTTACATTTTGTTACACAAAATGAAATACTGTGAGAATTATCAAAATGTTCAATTTGTAAAACATGCAATATCTGCAAAGTATAATGAAGCAAAGCTCAATAAAACAAGGTATGCCTGTAGTTGTACTGAATGATGTAAGTTTCCTTCCAACTCAACTAGTCTATTATTCTGAAAGTTCCCACCTTTCAGACAACTATAACCTAGAAGAACTAAAGTACTTTTAGTACAAGAAGTACATGAAGAACAACTAGACCTTACTGTGACTGAAAACTAATAACAATTGTAACTATTCAATTTTATAACTGTAACAATGGTCACTGCTCCTAAGTAAGTAAATGGCAAGTAATGATCAATTAGAGAAGAATTCAGATTGAACAAAGTTTTTCAACTCAGTTCTCAGGAACAAGGATAATCAGGTCACAGGGGCAGTTCAACTGGCCACCAAAGAAGTTTCTTCCTTTATTAAACTTTAAGTCCACTACAGTTCTTAATTATAATAAAAGACACTCCATGAAATATTCAAAAGGAGGGAAAAATATAATCTTCCCCATTATCCAAATGAAAGCAGATACCTGTTTATTAAATGGTTAAGGCCGGGCGCGGTGGCTCACACCTGTAATCTCAGCATTTTAGGAGGCTGAGGAGGGCTGTTCACGAGGTCAGGAGTTCGAGACCATCCTGGCTAACATAGTGAAACCCTGTCTCTACTAAAAATACAAAACTTAGCTGGGCATGGTGGCGGGCACCGGTAATCCCAGCTATCTGGGAGGCTGAGGTAGGAGAATCGCTTAAACCCGGGAGGCAGAGGTTGCAGTGAGCCAAGGCCATGCCACTGCACTTCAGCCTGGGAGACAGAGTGAGACACTGTCTCAAAAACAAAACAAACAAACAAACAAAAGAAATGGTTAAGAATTCAGGCTCTGAAGTCAGAGGCCTAAATTAACAGCCACGTTCTGTCCCTTTCCACCACATCTCCTCTCTACCATTTTACTGAAGAAAATTGGAGGCCTGGAACAGATAAATGTCGAGATATAATAAAAGCACTGTTTGAGAGGATTGTTGAGAGGATTACAGAAGTGGGAACCGTCAAAGGAAAAACATCTTTTCATTTTTTTATTTACAAAGTAGTATCACCTAAACCAAAAATCGGTCTGCTTGTTTGAAACAGTTCTGCCTTAGAGGTTCTAAGACAAGAAAAGGAAAATAAAAGCAAAAGGGAATGATAACAACAACAACAACAACAAAAATGAGAGACTGAGCATAGCAAAATGAAGAAAAGAGCTCAAGTAGTAGAAGGAAAAAGAGATTAAATAAGTGCTTACACTTTAAAATGTTAAGTTCTAGGAAGATAAGAGAAAAAAGAGGAGAACAGGGTGGTAGAGAAGACAGGGTTATTTTATTTTTCATCTCACCAGTAGCTTCATAAACCATACAAATATAATAAAAGAAACTGAGGTCCTAGGATATAAGAAAGTAAAAGCGAACGGTGTCATCTCCTCAAATTTTGAGACTGGTGCTTTTGGTCACAAGATAATCTCCTATACCTCAAGGTTTTGGTATAAAATACATACTTGAAGAAAAAAAAAAAAACCTGAAACCCTTGTAAAGTCCCCTGAGTCTACATTAACTTAAATCAGCTTTAATGAATTATTTAATGGTCCCCAATAATTGAGCAAAGTATAATATTAAATCATATCTCAGGTCTCTGGGATAAGCTATTCTACTTCCAGTGCTAGCAATGCAGTTATTATTTTGAAAAATCAAAATTTAAAAAGTGGCCAAAACATACCTGGTCAATTTTGAAATGCCACATTGAACAACGGTGAGGAAAGGAAGAGCACGCAAATACTTCTCTGATTATTGCACACAAGTAATTCAACTTCATCTTAGCAAATACAATCATCCAAAGATATTCCTTCAACAAAACATTCCTTTTAAACATAACCAGAAAAGCTGCAGGATGCAAGTGACCTCCATTCCAACAGTGTTTTTGTTTTTTTGTTTTGTTTTGTTTTGTTTGCCCTGAGAGCAACTGAGAATTGTACTTTAATGTTTTCATAAATGCTAACTTAAGGCTCAATGGGTAAACACAAACATTGAGAAATTGTAGAGTTTTAGTTCCCACACTAATTTTTTAAAGCTTCCCTCTGGGGTGTACTGTAGAAACTAAAATAAAAAACAGCTTCAGCCACAACAAGTAACAGTTAGATCTCAGACCAACAATCAAGCACAGGTGTCCTTCCCCCACCCCAAGGCGCTGGGAAAATGGGAGGTAATTTTTCTCTTATAGGAGGGAAGAAGAAACTTTCAATGGTTTCAAAAATCTCACTGTCACATCGTTCAATCTATTATTGAGATATCCTTTCAGGTTTTCATTAACATTTATAAGCTAAATGGATGAAACTCAAGTACACAGACAGGATCAAATTTCTCTCCCTTGAGAATAACCATGAGCAAGAATATATCTCAAACATTTTCTTCTTCTAAGTACAATATTATCAAGTATCTCCCTAAGAACTGTTTATGTAACTAAAGAAATAAACAAACAAAAACTTCTTTTGCTTTACAGCAATCCTACAAGCAGCAATTAAACTCTGCAAACACTATGAACTAGTAGTGATTGCTTCAGTGATGGTGACACACATTCACCAGTAACAACACAATTCTATTGGTTGAAGCAATTAACTGCATGCTCAAGCACAGGTGAGAACCACACATTCCATCTGGTGCTCGAAAATCCTCACAAACTTGGTCCATGAAAACCATGCCATGCTAACTTGCCATGAACCACAACTCATAGCTCATATGAACCACAACTCATATGAACTCATAGCTCATAACAGTTCATGGTTCATAATAATAAGAAAATAAGCATTTTTGCCTGGTTTGCCCCTCCGTCTTGCAAAGCTTGGATTCTCTTTTCTCCCCTAAGAACCTTTATTCCTACCTTCTTCATAAGCTCTTATGTCCAATTATACAACTTTTTAGTTAATTAACAAACTTTACATTTCCCACTTTGTATTTGTTAGAATGTGTAGAATTTTCCAAGCTCAGCAGTAAACTTCTTAAGGGCCATTACCTCTCATTAGGCCTTTCTGTGTAGTGATCTAGAGAAAGCTGATACTCTATCAATGGAAGTGTTGATGGTGACTTACTGGCATATAAATCATTAAAAGAATAGCTTAAGACAGTAAAAATATTTAATTCAACCAATCCTCCAGTGAGAAAGTTACAGAATATGTAAAGTGCTAAATATTGTACAGGAAAATGTCAAGTGGAAAAGGGTTAAGTAACCTGCTCAGATCTCAATTTGAATCTAACATTAAACTTATCTTCCTTAGCTCCTACACTGTGCCACCTATCAAAGTGAACAAGTAGTTCATTGGCAAAAGGATTGCTTAAATTG
Source organism: Colobus angolensis palliatus (assembly GCF_000951035.1). Taxonomy (NCBI): domain Eukaryota; kingdom Metazoa; phylum Chordata; class Mammalia; order Primates; family Cercopithecidae; genus Colobus; species Colobus angolensis. The sequence continues at coordinate 2,886,050 of NW_012116511.1, read as the reverse complement.
CATGGAAAACCCATGAGGATGAATCTGAAGTACTCTAACAGATACCATTTCAGTACTTTTCCTTCATGGGGCTTCTTCTGCACAGATGCAGCATCACACGAGTAATCAAAGCATCAACAAAATGTGTGTCAAATAAAACTGTGATGACCTCTACACAAGACACTCTGGCTATGAAATCATGTAATGGGGACATATGACCTCATCAGGAAGGTGAGAAAGTCTCTCTGAAAAAGTGATGTCTGAGCTATGACCTGAAGAATGAAAGAGAGTTATTAGGAAGATCATTTCAGGCAGAATAAACCACTTGTGCAAAAGACCTAGAAGAGGGCCAAGTATAAGAGACTGAAAGTTTGGCTGCAGAGGAGAAAATGGGGAAGATGACGATAGAGATGAAAGAAGTAAACAGACCAAGCAGGACTCGCAGGCAACGATAAACAGTTTTGTCTTTATCTTAAAAGTTATAGTTAAACACAGAAAAGAATGAGATGAAGGTTGCTATCGCAAGTCAGATTTTCATTTTGGCAAATTACTCTGGCCACAATGTATAAAACAGATGAGTGACAGGATGATGAGCAAAGTAGGTATGGGAGACCAGGAAGATGGTAGCTGCGGCAGTCAATAGAAGAAAAATGTTTTTAAATATAGTAATAGATGATGGAGGTGATGTGAAGCAGTCAATCAAGACCTATATAGGAGGTTAAACCAGCAAAATTGGTGATGCATAGGATATACAAGAGACAGGTATCCAGAATGTACAACTATATTTCTTGTTACTACAACCAAATAGTGTGCCATTCCCTGAGCCATGGTACATTGGATGAAGACCAAGTCTGGGAGAAAGATCAGTTCAAGTTCTTCAATGTAAACAGCAGAATCCACTGTATCACTTTCAACAAAAACAAGCAACAAAAAAAGTATTAAAGAACATTAGCAAGCCCAAATAATAACCCAAGTATATCCCTACCCCCCCACCTACTGCTGGGTGCAGACAACATTCTCCCAGCACTCAGGCTGGGTCCTGTGCTTTGCCGTCCCTGGAAGTCTATGCTTCCCCTCTCTGCAGAATGAAATCTTTATGATGCCTCCTCCTACTAAATAGCTTCCTAATCAATGTTCTTATAGGTATTCTGAATTGTGATTTGGTCACCTATTGATATCCTAGTTAAAGATGGCTGAAAAGGTGAGCTTTTTACTTCTTTCTGGGGCCATAAAAACTCGTAAGGCAAGAGATTCACCAAATATAGGAAAAACTGCCATAAACAAAAATAACAAATACACTCTAATGAAGGGAGGAATTAATTTTGTTGAGACATCCCAGCAAAGATGCTACAAACATATTTGTAAATCATCGACATATGCATTTACACATATAAATCCCATAATGCTATTATATTTTTTGCTTTTGAAGTTTTCAAAAAAATCTTAAATATTTTATAAATAAAATATAACACAGTAAATTTACTTTATCAAAATAATGCTTCTCTGTATTTTATTATGGAGCATGGAATGTAGCAATCTGATTACAAACCTTTTTTCACTAAAATACTCCAGAGGACAAGGGAAATGAAATTCATTCTAAACTTCTAACTTACATAGCTAACTTTTACAATAATAAATTTTCTTATTTTTTACCAAAATGTTATTTCAATAGTGATTAACAATTTGGGTGACTTCCAGGAACCCACAACAGAATCTATCAGCAGTTAAATTAAAGCCATTTAATCTTGCACTAACAAGCCCATGTAAGTAATTCAGGTATCTGAAGCATCTTCACCTCTCGACCCTCACTAAACACATCTTGAATCTGAGTAGCCATCTACTAATGTATTTTTCCCAAATATAAGACCAAAATTCCCCTTTGAGTGTATTATATATTTATCCAGATCAGCATTCAATTTAAAAGACAATGTGTTTGGGGGAAGAAAAACTGACAAGCTGACATATGTGTCTGGAGAGGCAAAATTGGAACTAATTGTGATTGAAAAACAATCATAATTTTCCTCTCCACAGTAGCTTTGGCAAAAATTGCTTCCTGGAACACAGAAAAAAAAAAATCCTTCTGTACCTAAGAAAATGAACATAAGTAAATAAATGAGAATCTAACAAGTAAGTTCATGGTGACAAATTGCTGCAGATAAACTTTCTACCAGGCTTCCAGAAACAGCTTGACCCTAAGGACTTATTGAGACTTTGAAAAGGTCCCACAAGGGACATCAATAATACCACAGGACATCTGATTCTTCTTTTATAGGTAGCAGCAGTTCCACAACCAAGTTTTTTAGGGTTAGTAATGGAGGTAGTTTTGGCCACTGTTCTAGTTGCCCAGAATCAATATTTGGACTAAAATCCAAAGGCCAAAATTACTACCATCACCCCACCCCATCCAAAATAAAACCAGTAAAAGAGAGTGGTGGTGAAAGAGGGGCAAGCTGCTAAGGAGCTAAGCAAAAAGAAGATGCAGAAGTCTGAGGAATGTGATTCTTAGACAAACTTAAAAGATTTATTGAAAACTTCGAGAAGCATTGGATTTTAGGAGTCTGGCTAAAACAGCCTTCTAAAAGAAGTCATTTCGTGTAAGTGTAAACTATTTCTTGGATCTCTATCAAATGTTTAAAAATAGCTAAGAGTTCACTGGTCCAAACTCTCACAATATAACCATATGGCCCATAGCATAAACATGGCAACCAGACAGGGCGTCAAGGCTTTCTCTATTGATGAACATTTCTTTCAGACACCGGTCTCAGTAAACTGATTTCCTTATGGAATCCCCCCATTCTAGCAGACCCAGCAACTGGGTAAGCATTATTACTTTCACCTTAACAACCTCTAAATGTACAAGAAAGCATGCTCTGTTAATTCCCTATGGGCTTTCAGGAAAGAGTTTAGAGTTTAAGGGTAAACTCCTGATTCAGTGTTTTTCAAACATGAGTAAAATCCCAAGCTTTGAAAAAGAAAACTTTCTCACAGACCGCAGTGTTAAGTTGAACTTTGCACAGATAAATATCTGAGTATTAACATACCATAAGTTTACTCATACAACAAATGTATAAAATCAATACAGTTTAAATTAGCATCCTTTGTTATTTAATATAAAATGATGTTTTGTGGAACCAAAAATGCAAATAGATTTAAGAGTAGAAAATAGGCACTTCTTTGTTTTATATTTTACATTTCACCTTTAGGTTTGATTCTTTTGGTTTTAATCATAATGAAACATCATTTGAGTTAATGTCATCATAATTTTTGTTATTTTTCTTTAATACTAATTTTTAGCCACTGATTCATGCTTTTGATAGACTAATAAATTTAATAGTGCATTCCAAAATAATAGGAAAAGTTTAAATCTGCTTAATAAAAACAGTTCTCTGTATATTTACTATATTTGTTAGTAAACTTTTCCAAGTTAATATGTACAAAATCAGGAACTGCACAATATCTGTGCTTTAAAAAAGTCAATATGATGTCAATCGGTATTTCACAGCTTATTATAAATTTTGCATGCTTATGGTATGTGTTAACTGCCACATGTTTGGGTTTTTTTCTATATGTACTCTGAAATGTGATACAATTCGTCCTTTCACTTAGCAAATGTAACGTAAGCACAAATGCAAATAATGCCTCTGCAGTATTTCTCAATGATTAAGAAATGATTACCTTAAGTATATGTATATTAATTTTAGACTCATAAAGTAAAAATATGTAACTTTTTTAAAAAGCTTCATATAACTCAGATAATTCTGCATTCACACTGTAGTTTGAAAAGCATTGCCTTCACTCACTTGGTAATAGACTGAAAGAGAATTTGCCACATACAATACCAATAACTGTAGATTAAGAAAAGAGTAAGTCCAAAAGGCACATTGGAATAAAATTATGTCTATACAGGTCTAAATTAATTTTTGTGAAAGAAAATCCATAACTTTCTTTAATTTTTCTGGAGAAAAACATTTTTTCAAAAAGATGCTTCAAGGGATTCACCTCCTTAAAACATGTAAAGAATCATCATTTTATTTTCTACGCCTTTCTCTTTGCCTGCAGCTTTACAACTTGATGCTAGGAAAGGCTTTCCTTCCCTTAAAATAGTAAAGTGAAAATTAAATAACTAATTATATGATTCCTTTTCAAGTTGATTACCAGGAAGCTTAGTATCTCATTTAAGTTCACCTAGAACAGCAACGTAGGACTTACTGCCTGGAGAATATAGGTTTATTTGTCATGGACTTGATTTTATAATTATATTTGCATTCCTACAGCTCAAGAGTCATTTTTCCTTATTTCTCTTTGCTATGCGGCCAATTATCTTTGCGATAAGTAACTTTGAATTATTTGCACAACAATGGAAGGTACAAGAAGGTATATACGGCCGGGTATCGTGGCTCACGCCTGTAATCCCAACACTTTAGGAGGCTGAGGCTGGTGAATCACCTGAGGTCAGGAGTTCGAGACCAGCCTGGACTATATGGTGAAACCCCGTCTCTACTAAAAATACAAAAATTAGCTGGGCATGGTGGCACATGCTGGTAATCCCAGCTACTCAGGAGGCTGAGGCAGACAAATCATCTGAGCCTGGGAGGCAGAGGTTGCAGTGAGCCAAGATCTTACCACTACACTCAAGCCTGGATGACAGAGTGACACTCCATCTCGAGGAGAGGGGAGGAGAGATATAGATCCCAGGTTTCAGCACCCAAAAAAAATTTTTTTTAAGTTCTAGAAATTAAATAAAAATAATTAACATGAAGGTAGCTTCTACTTGTTACAAAGACCAAGGTATCTGTAAGTGCCTACTCTACCTCACCAAAGCCCCAAAAGCCAATTATACATAAAATTGTGAATAGAGTTGGTCAATTGTAATTGCCTGCTAAGCCAGATCCAAGGAGGATTAAAGCCAGATACTGGTTATTTATCTCAGTATTGAAGTATTTAAACTAAACACAGTTATGACCAAAAAAAAGGCTCATTATGTAGTCATACCTCTGTCCCATCACCACCCTGAATAGCTGTGTGCTGGCTCTCTAATACGTGTTCATAAATTATATAAAAATGTATTGTAAATTGATTCCCACTTTTAGAACAAAATAGAAAATCTATATTGTGAACAAAATTAAAAGGGTAGAGCCAAGGGAAAAAGTATTATAAAATCAAAAGACATATCTACAAATTATTATTATTTTTTTTTGAGTTTAAGAAGTATCCTCTTTTATTTTTTTTTATTTTTATTTTTTTTCAAATTTTTTTTTTTTTTAATTATACTTTAAGTTCTAGGGTAC
>NW_012116511.1:2837313-2874960 GCF_000951035.1 Colobus angolensis palliatus | reverse complement strand
CAAAATGCAGAAATCACCGGTCTTCTGTGTCCTTCGCGCTGGGAGTTGGAGACTGCAGCTGTTCCTATTCGGCCATCTTGCTCCGCCCCCAACCAGAAGTATCTATTTTTTTTTTTTAAAGAACAGTTTTAAGTCATGCATAGTAGCACACACCTGTAGTCTCAGCTACTTAACAGCCTGAGGCAGGAGGATCACTTGAGCCCAGGAGTTTAAATCCAGCCTAGGCAACATAGCAAGGCCTCATTTCTAAAAAACAATTTAAAAATTAAAGAACAGGCTTATTACAGAAAATTTTCAAAGAAGAAATTTTTTTGGGTGGGGTGGGTAGAGACTGTCTGAATTAAATCTTTCTTATTCTGAAAAAGTATAGCTACCAAAAACTGTATTAGTTAACATTTTCATTGGTGAAAATTCACAAACATTTCTTTTAGAATCAAGAATGTACAAAAGATGTCTACTATCTTTTTATTTAATGTTGTTCTGGATATCGTAATGTAGTAAGACAGATGATATATATACGTCTATATGAAAATAAAAAAGATTCAGCTGGACATGGTGGCTCACGCCTGTAATCCCAGCACTTTGGGAGGCCAAGGCAGGTGGATCACCCGAGGTCAGGAGTTCAAGACCAGCCTGGCCAACATGGTGAGACCCTGTCTCTATTAAAAATACAAAAATTAGCTGGGTGTGGCAGCGGGCACCTGTAATACCAGCTACTCTGGAAGCTGAGGCAGGAGAATCGCTTGAACCCAGAAGGCAGAAGTTGCAGTGAGCCAAGATCACACCATTGTACTCCAGCCTGGGCAACAAGAGTGAAACTCCATTTCAAAGAAAAGGAAAAGAAAAAAGAATCAATAGATAGTCTGTTATCATTAATAAGAGTATCATAAGGCTTGCTAGCATTTAAAGACAAAAATAAAGAACTAGAAGATAAATAAATTTAAATAAAAAATTATTCATAAAGGTTAACTCTATAGCACAAAATTCTATTAACAAACTCCATTCAAATGAGGAATTTAAATAGAAAGTCAGCTATTAAATGCTTTATCCAAAAATATTTCATAAATTATGTGAACCAGAGTTGTCTGCATTCTTAGTTGCTTGACAAAATATACAAAGCCAAAGTCCTTATATCTCCCAAGTCCAGCTGAAATAAACAGGACAGAGCTTAATCTAAGAAACATCTGCAATTTTGTATGTTTTTCTAAGCCTATAGCTAAGAGAATGAACTCTGGGGTCAGATCAACCTTGGTTCAGATCCTGGTACCATAACTTATAAGTTAAGTGATTTTCATAACATTTCCCTGTTTATAGACTTGGGTTCTTTATTTGTAAAAGAGAGATAATACTATCTGCCTTATAGGAATGTTGGGGCCATACATAGAACATGCTTATTCCATCAAGTGTTCCAAACATTTGATAGAATGTGCTTTGGCTTCTAATATCTCAGCAATACTGCCTTGGTCTTCTCACCCAAAACGAAGCTAAACTTCCTCACATGGATTCTCTATTCTAAATGGGTAAATGGCTATATCCTGATCAACAGCACCAAGGTGAGTATGTTTCTTATGCCATCCTCTCACCATCCACCTAATACTGCTCCCACTCTCAGAAACCCTCCCATCACCACTTAGTCAATGAAATCATACTCATCTTTCAAAGGTCAACTCAAGTTACATCAGGATTCTTATGCTGAATTCGCTAACAATTGGAGATCTGTGTTTATCAAAACAGTGTAAAATATAAGATGACACCCTAAAATGTAGGCTGTCTGCAGCCTGATTCAACAAAATTAGACTATGATTATTTAGTCTTTTATCCACCCTCTCCAATCACTCCTCATGGTTTTTTTTTAAAGGTCTCCCTCTGTTGTCCCGGCAGATCATGGTGATCATGGCTGACTGCAGCCTTGACCTCGCAGGTTCAGTTGATCCTCCCAACTCAGTCTCCCAAGTAGCCGGGACTACAGGCACGCACTATCATACTGACAAATTTTTTTGTCTTTTTGGAAAAGATGGGGTTTTGACATTTGCCCAGGCTGGTCTGGAACTCCCAAGCTAATGCCATCTGCCTGCCTCAGCCTCCCAAAGTGCTGAGATTACAGGCATGAGCCACTGTGCCTGGCCCACCCCTCACTTCTAAAGAGGACTTTTGTCTGCACTGCTCAGCTTTTGTTGGTACCTCTGTAGAAAGAAGAAAAAACGGTGGGAAATTTTTTAAATTAATCTAGAAAAAACAATTTGATTATATGGTAAAAGGCAAAAAGTTACTTGGGGAACAGAAGAAAATTATCCTAAATGTAGGAGAATAGGGGGAAAAAGTAGGTCTCAATAAAAGCCAAGTAAGTTTTTTTTTTTTTTTTTTTTTGGTGGAGATGCACAAAATCAGAGTAACTACTATGTGATGTAGAACTCTGAGAAGTCAGAGTTTTTTTTTTAAGCAAGTTTTTCCACTTATTATATATCATACATATAGTCAAACATAAATTCATAGATACATGCATTCATACACATACATCTGAGGGAGTCTTCAGTGAATGCTATTTTAAGCACTTTTTAATATGGAATATACATGCTTTTTTTGATATGACACCAAAGGGAATTACACATTTAGATGCAGGCAAAAAGATGCACTTTTGTTCCCACTACATATATTAAACAAAATCTCTGAGAGTGGCATAATGTAAGTATCAAATAAACAGTAGCTGCTCTCATCCTGTCATCTGTTTAATTATTCTGAGTATGTTCACGATCTCCTCAAGAAGACAAGTCATCTTGCTGATGGCAATACCCTGTACTACTTCAAACCACAGCATCTAGCATTGTACTAAAGACAGGGTCAGGGATCAATAAGTATCGGCTAATTGAATCACTGACATTTGAGAAAATCCCAACATCTGAGACACAAATAATTAAGTTATGATGTGAAGCTTAGCTTCAAGAGAAGCAAGAATATTTTCCGATTTATTTCTCCTCCAGTGTAGCCCAGAATTCCTCTTCAGTACATAACTCTGGCTGGAGAGATAATATAGGTGCTAATCACCATACAAGGAGAATATATACTACATGCATTTGTATCCCTTCTCACCGATACATCTTGTTTCCCATTAAGGTGTTTAATGAAACCTTGCATGTTATACCAAATGCTGTGAGATGATGAACCTAAATGTATAAGCCTTATTTCCATTAGAATTAAATATGTCCAATCCTCAAAATAGAAGCACTCAATCTTCTTTAACTACAAGGAAAGTGGTAGGTGTTTTTTCTTAATATCTCTTGTATCCATTTTTTTAAGTTATACTTTAAAAGGTATATATTTCAGGCTGTAAATGTCTTATTTATCTTGCAAGGAAGAAACTCCTTTCACTTTGGTATAGAGTTGCTTTCTGAAAAAAACTTCCAATGAATAACAATCAGAAGCAGGAAAGAAAAGAAGGATACAAGGATATTATATTACTGATGTCTTCCCTGCCATGCTCTGAGTGGTCACAATCTCACAGAATTCTATGATTTTTAGTGACCTGGGAGATCATTTGATTGTGCCATATATTTTATAGATTAAAAATCTGAAAAGCACAGAATTTGTGACATGTAGAAAAAATATTAATATTAAAGAAAGGAAATTTAAAGAAGGAAACAGATAAAGATGAAAACTGAGAAGCAGTCTTTTATGTTTGTGTGATCTTAAGTAATCCTGTCATTTTTTAAAAGTTGAAGTTTTCAGCCAATTTTCTATAGTATAATAAAACTTTGCTAACAGTCTGATATAAATCCCCAATCTAAAATATTTTATACATTAGATGAAATAGAATTACTTTATTTTTTAGTTGCCTAACAAATTAATCCAGTGAAAGTTCTATTTATCTCAGTAAACAGACAGATCTTAAAGAAAGATAAAACATTTATACAGCTTGTAACTTGTAAATGTTCCCTTCAATATGAAAGGAGTAAGACCAAACCAGTTTAATTACTGGACCCTTCCTTGTCAAACGTGCACTCTTGAACAAGTTGTTTCCCCGTTCTGAAAGAATGCCCCTTCATCTGTCAAACAGAGGTAATATAGACTGCCTCACAGGATTACCATCAGGAATATATTGCAAAACATCAGCAAAGCACTAAACATAAGACTTGACACATAGGAAGTCTACAACAAATGACAATCTCATGCTTGCTATCCCTATAAAAACAGGAAAGGAATGAAAACATAATTTACATGCAACAAAAGTCTGATCTTAAGTGACAATGCTTTAACTGATTAAAATGCTAAAAACACTAAGATTTGCCTGTTTACTGAGAGACATGGAATCTGCATTGTATTGCCAGCAAAAGAAAAGGAAAACTATTCTATTTCATATTAATTTATAAAATGTTTTGAATTGAGATCCTACACCAGCAAATAAAGCTCCTAATAAATGAATAATATGTTATCTCACTAGAAACAGTAATACAAATTTATATTTTAACCTTGATCTCTGACTGCAAAAGAAACCTGTGTGATTCACCAGCAAGCTTAACGGGATCAGAGGGAACACGGGGAAGAGAGGTGAGAAGAGGGGCCTTGTAAACATGCTAAGTCAGGGAACTTCTATACCCTTGAGACTGTGAGAATATTATCATAGGACTATTCTCTCTTATCATATGGCATCACACAAATACTGCTAATTCAGGCAATGAAAGAATTGACTAAATTAATTGCAGGATCTTAGGGTCCTCTAAACTTGCAGAAACTGGAGATGAATTTACAGTGAAGAAGGGTCAATGTGATATGTTGATTTTTTTTCATTTGTTCGTTTATATATTCTTAAGAAGCAGGAAAGTCATTCCTATACCAGGGACCTTTATGGTTTTCATTTAAACTGTAGAAGTCCCCATGTGAGTGTGTGTATGAGGGGAAGGGGACAGTAGTAGATAAATACAAGGTAAAGCAATCTAATATCTCAGATATTTTTAAAGCTCACTTACTGTTCTTTTCCTTGTGTAAAATACGGTTTTAAAAGAGAGAAATACATTAATATCCAACCCATTACAAATTGAGCTACTAAGTTAAATTATCTGGAAATAAACTTTTTAAGAAATCTAAAATTTTCCTACATTTTATATATTTATAACACTCCAATCTCTACATTGTAATTAAAATCTTAAAGTACAACCATCATAATATTCCATAAAATAGCAACATCAATACGTTGATTTTTTTGTTCATAAAGTTTATTCTAAGTTCTTGAAATCTTGCTTTATCAGAAATACAATACCTATGGGAATCAAATTATGTCAATTACCTCAAGGATATGACAAAAAAATGTTAAGATATGGCTTTCAAGTATAGATTATCTATTGCAGCTTTGACACAACACATATACTTTTATTAAAAAGCTGTGGAGAATAATAATATTCAAAAGTCATTAATGCATTATTATTATAGAAACATGAAATGAGGCTACATTATTTCCAAGAATGTACTTATTTATATAAAACACAAATAAATTTTCCAATTAATCAATTCAGTATATGAAAGAATGCAATATTAAGGAACAAATCTGATTAAGCAAAGCTCCAAACTGTAAAATTCTGCCAAAAATGAGCTATTTTAGTCAAATCTGGATGGAGACTACTAGATGAAGTTTTGAATTCAATATCTACCATCTCTAGGCCAATAAAAAGTGGCTTTCAGTTGCAAATATAATAGTTGTTAGATATATTAAAATAATTTCTTTTCATTATAGTAGCATATCAAAAACCCTTCCCCAAATCTTTAAAACATATTTGCACTTAAAAACTAAGTTTATTGTATTTTATTCATAGTGAATACTAAAGCCATAAGTTTACAAAAAATAATTTCTGTAAGAATGACAATCCAAGTTTCTTTTTGTAAACTGAAATATTTTAATTTCTTAACAAACATATGATCAATTTTTATTTTTCCCTATTTCCATTCTTTGAGAAGTTTTACTGGAAATATAATCCAATATAATAGTCAAATTGAAGAGAATTACTTTTCAGTTACTTAGTAAGTATTTTTAGCTATTTCTTTAATAAGATATGTACGAAAACTTGAAAGCTCCATGACAATTAGTTTAACTTCTAAATTGGAGGTGGAGTAAATCAAACTTCCTGTTGAACACTGATAAGCAAAATAATCACAATTTGGCTACCGATGAATAAAAATATGTAGGCACCACAGCATAGAAATGATTGCATCCTTATTAAATAAGAAAGCAAATAAAAATTCACCTATCTAAGAATGTTAGTAATTGCTAAGGGCTTTTGCAAACAGAGATTTCCATACTATACTTGCCCTCCCTTATTCCACATAAGAAGGCAATTACCGGAAAAGAAAGAAATGAAGGTAAAATCATGAAAAGAAGTATGAATAAGGCATAAGACAAAATTCCCAAGAGAATCCTAAAGAACTCAAATCTGAAGTCCACAAACATGAACAACAAACACTTCACTGTCAATCTAGAGCAATGGAAAATACACTATTGCAAACCTAAAATCATGGAGTGTTACTATTCCTCACCTCTTCTGCATATTCATTTAATCAAGTGTAAGCAGGAAATAAAACACTAAAATATATTTGCCCATAAATATTCCCTAGTAGATTTTTTTTCAATAACTAAATCTCCCTGGATAGTGGTTTATAATTGAATGTACAATTGCATATGAATGAGAGATTATATCAACAGGAAAACACAGAAATTCATTATAGTTTAATGCTTTCGTGATCTCTGCCTTATCGTTTCTTTTATTGTACCAAATATAAATATTTGAGCAAATGAAATGTGAGGTGAGACATGCCCACTGCAACATTTTAGGTAAAGAGCTGCTGCTGTCTTACCACCTTAGTTAAAAACAAGCCATTATATCCTCAGAAGCTGATTCTGTTATAGGGGAGAGAAAGACAGAAGTATATTCACACTGTTCAAAAAAAAAAAAAGAATAAAAAATAATTATCATGGGTTTTATTTGTAAAATTCATGAAAAATTTTGATGAAAAGAAGTGCTGTTGAAAGGGCATAGGCATTATAGTCTATTTGTTCTGTTTTACTTGGGTAATAAGGAAATTTTAAGCATTTAAAATCTACTTAAGCATTGGGATTTGGGCAAGGTTGACAACTGTGGGAAACTCTTTAATGATTATAGAAGACTCATGGGTCAGGTGACCACATAAGTCTTCCTCCAAAGCAAAACACAGAGTTTTCCACAGAGAAATAGGGCACTATTAATAAATATTCCCAGGCTACAGGTATGAACCATTACTGTCCCAGGAAAATTAGCACATATGGGCAATCCACCCACTAGTTTTAGAATGTGGAGCAGCACTGAGAGGCAATCCATACTAAGAAAACTATGTACTAAGTCCATATCTATGGACTGATACATGCATTCACTTGATGGGGATGGCAGAATTAGAGAAATAAAAACTCCAAGTAACAGGATGGGAACCAGAAATAACAGGCCAGAAAAAGGAGTTGGAGGATCAAAGACACTCGATTTTTACAGGGCACCCATAGGCTAGCTCACAGCAAGGCAGAAGGTATTAAAGGTAGCAATCAGGGACAGATATGAAAGTGTTCTTAATTTTAAAGGTTTCAGTGTTTGTAAGAAGCAATCAGTAGGTATTATATACGTTGGAGTGCAAAAGTAGAAGAAGTAGAGGAAGGCAATTTTGTTAAAATTGAAGGACAGGAGACTTACCAACAGCATCAAATGCCCTTAAAGGAAAAGGGAAAAAGAAAACAGAAGGTAGAGTGTACAGTGTACAGAAAAGTATTCATCAATCCAGCGACCACTGACAGAATCCAGTAATGCGTATGCTAGATCAAGGCCTCCAAACAGATAGATGAAAGGTGCAATCTGCCCCCAGATATGTTTTGTTTGACCTACACAGTGCTTTGTAAATATTTAAGCCAATGTTTTTTAAAGAAAAATTCAACATAACAATTGGCATTTCTAGTTACTCTAGAATAACTTAAAGTAATGCAAACACTGGGCCTATACTTTCATGAGGCCAAAATATGTGGGATTTGAACACACTTTAATATTTACTCTTAAAATGAAAAATTATCACTAAGCAAGCTTATATTATCTGGCAGCTAGTAGATCTTTAAATGTGCAAACCATATTAACTTCTTTAGAGCAAGTAAATGAGTCTTTATCTCCAGTTTAATGTCACACTCTTAGTCCTCTAACCTAAAAGAAGCTGACCAAAAACAAAAGTGATGAAAGTTTACTTCAACTCTTCTTCAATTTCTAAGTACCTCTACAAACAAGTATGTCTGATACTTTGCTAGGTGCTGAACCATAACAGTGAGACAAAGTCTGAAATTAGCCAGGAATCTAAAAGAGACAGCCCTCAGTCTACAAATGAAACATGACTCATTCAGTCTTGGAGTTCTAACTTCTACCACCTTCTACTCTGAAGTGCAAGGGCCTGATGAATGAGATTTTAAACCTAATCTTGGCACTTTAAGTAAATAAAAGATGGCATTACTGTGTCAAAATAAGTGGTGGTGATATAAATACAGGAGAAGGACATCTGCAAATCCACATCAACAGTATTCTTATTTTATAGAGGCAGGGTGGTTAGTGTGTATTATGTGGTAAAAAAAATGAACTGCGAATTTAAACAGGACATGTTCAGACAAAAAGAAGAGAGAGAAAATCATCACTATAATTCCTTAAATATCTGAAGGAATATTTGATAGATAACTGAAAAGGTTAAAGAACTTCAGTTTCAAAAATAAAGAAAAAATATCCTAAAGTATAGATCATCAGCTTCTCACGTAATTTTCACAAGTAAATTGATTAAATGAATGCTCCTGCTAGTTCATTTTCTCACCTAGTTCTTACTAAAAATGTACCCCAGAGTTTAAAATTCCCCTTCTTGAAATTAGAATTTACCAGTCTGAACTCCCAAAACCCTAAGGGCAAAAACTTTCAAATATTTTGTTCATGGAGAATCTTTTCAAAAATGAAATTGTGCAATGAAACTTACATGAAACAAATAAAAGCTAAATGTCATAGCTGAAATGACAAAGGGTCTCCTTACAGTCCACCCTAGCCTGCCAGGAACATGGTAGTAGGGGTTTAGAGGGATGGGGTCAAGGTCTGGTTGGATGTTGAAAGAGGGAATTAGATTTCTGGGGTCCAGGTCATCCATCTCAATTTTCTTCAATGTAGCTCAACTCCAGTTAGTTTTACATTTTTGTATTGGGCCTTCTAATTAGTATATACTCATTTGAAATATTCCATTAGTAGGCCTGTTGTGGTGGCTCAATTCTTTAATCCCAGCACTTTGGGAGGCCGAGGCAGGTGGATCATGAGGTCAGGAGTTCGAGACCAGTCTGGTCAACATGGTGAAACCTGTCTCTACTAAAAATGCAAAAATTAGCTGGGTGTGGTGGCGCACGCCTGTAATCCCAGCCACTAAGAGGCTGGGGCAGGATAATCACTTGAACCCAGGAGGCAAAGGTTGCAGTGAGCAGAGATTGTACCACTGCACTCCAGCCTGGGCGACAGGCGAGAGACTCCATCTCAAAAAAAAAAAAAAAAAAGAAATATTCCATTAGTAAAAATGACAGAAACTCTAAAACAAACATAAACACAAAACAACTTTAAATGTAAAACACTACCATAACATATTAAGTGCTTTAGTTGCACTATCCTATAATTTATTTTCCATTTTGCAGCTAGAGGGATCACTGTACAGTCCCGATTTGATTGCCTCTTCCTTGGCCCTAGTATAAAGATAAGGTATTTAACCTAGATTATGTCTTTATGACTTGCCCCTCCTATCTTCAAGCTTATCTACTGACCTTCTTGGTCTATGCTGCAGCCATACTGAACTTTTTTATTTCCTCTAAAGTGCCATGTACTCTCATTCCTGCAAGTCTTTGCACATGCAGTTCCCTCTGCATGGAGGACCACCCTCCCCTCTGTCTCTGCCTGGACAACTCTTATTCATATACAGATCCCAGTTGAGACATCAAATTCTCAAAGGCTATGAATTTCCACAGCAGTACCCCCTAACAAAGCATATATAACATCTTATAATGACTGCAAACAGTATTCACTTTGCTCAGTAGTGTAGGAATATGAAAATGATATGCCAGTTGAAACTGTGCAAATAAATCTTTGTAATAAGCAGTAAAATAGATTGTTCAATGTCCTTTGAAAATTTTTGTCAAAACACTAAAAAACTGTCATTTTTTACAAATGTATACAGAAATGAGGTAAACAATGAAACTCAGTTATTTACCATACTGAAATACACAACATTAAAAATATTGAAAACCATCAATAAAAGAACACTCAATACTTAAAAAAAACTATTTATTTAGCAAATGCAGACATTTCACTAAAGACATTTCACAGTTGTTTAGCAAACACATGGAAACATATTTGATATTATTAGTCATTACAGAAATGCAAACTAAAATTTCAATGAGATCGCTAAACAACTATTGGAACAGCTAAAATAAAACACAGTATTATCACCAAATGCTGGTGAAGATGCCGAGAATATGGATTACTCATACATTGCTGATGGGAATATAAAATGGTACAGCCACTAGAAAAAACAGCTTGACAGTATTTTATGAAACTAAACATGTATTTACCATGCTAGATAGCAACTGTACTCTTGTACATTTATTGCAAAGAAATAAAAATTTTTGTTCACACAAAAACATGTAGACGAGTGTTTTAATAGCTTTATTTGTAATAGCCAAAAAGGAAACAACAAAAATGTCCTTCAATGAGAAAACAGTTAAACAAATAATTGCATACAGTGGAATACTATTCAGCAGAATAAAGGAACTATTAATATGCATAACAACTTCCACGGATCCTAAGGGAATTATCTAGATTGAAAAAAGTGAAGCCAAAAGGTATATAGTACATTCAGTGTACATCCATTCAGTATACATACATACATATACACACATATATATTCCATTTATATAACAATCTTAAATTGCGACATTAAAGGGAAGTAATGATGAGTGGTTCTGAAGGAACAAAGGGAAGGGGCTGTGTCTACAAAAAGGTAGCCCAAGGGATCCTTAGGGTGACAAAAAAAAATTCTATTATATATCTTGATCATGGTGGTAGTTACTATGAATCCACACATGATAAAACTGGAAATAATACACATACACATGTGACTGTATATAAAACTGGTAAATTCTGAATAAGGTCATATTTTATCAATATCAATTTCCAAGCTGTGATAATGTACTACAGTTAATGCAAAATATAAAATATTTGAGGGAAAATGGATAACGGTACACAAAAACTCCCTGTATTCTTTCTATAACTGCATGTGAATTTATAATTATCTCAGAAATAAAAACTGAATTTAAAAATTAAGAGTAGTTTGAAACCCTTGTTTTCTTGGTTAAATTTACCATAAGGAAGCTAGCATATATTTTATGCCTCAGAAAATTGTCATATTCCTTATTAAGTCATAATAAGCCTCTAGCATTTAATCCTTTACATGTTTAATGTTGTGAAACATCTCCACAGGTTAATTTGAATATTTTACTAGTGCTGCTTCTTCTGGGACATCTTTTTCCTTTTTGTCACAACCACTTTCCTTCTTTATGTGAATAAGTTCACCTTAACTAGGTTTCTCTGACCACATTATCTACAGTCTCTTGAATGGCAGGATAGTCAACATTTCCTTAGTCAGTAAATTCTTCTGTAAGTCCATTTAGGTTGGATTCAAATTTTACCTCCAAAGTTATCACTTGTGTTTCTTTGCTTCACTTTCATCTTTGTCAAACAATTCCTTTGTAAATTACCCATATTTATAAAATCTCATGTAAGCTTACCACTGAGAGACAGAGGCAACACAAGTAAATGCTTGTTGTCTGCGCATGACCCGAACAACAAATGAGCAGTGACCACTCACTAACAGACTGCAGAAAGTTATGTGATTAGCTGCTGATCATGATGTACATCTGTTATTTATGGAGTGTTTTCTGGGCTGAAGACCTAAGAATAAGGTTAGTCCTTCATGCAATTACTCACAGTTAACATATCACGGTAACTAAAAGTTAGACTGTGTTGTTAGGGGACTGGTATGACTCAATGAAACAGCACAAGTGAAGAACACATGTGTGTCCTTATTTCATATACTTACTAGTATATGATCTCTTGATTTTCTGGGGGATCATATCTTAGTACATATCAACATTCACAGGAAAAGGTTCTTCCTCCTACCCTCCCTATTTCCTCCTATGTAAATAACTAGAGAGACTTTGATGAGTGTTTGTGATATATTTGCACTCTCATAACCAGGCATGGTGGCTCATGCCTGCAATCCCAGCACTTTGGGAGGCCGAGGCGGGCAGATCACGAGGTCAGGAGATCGAGACTATCCTGGCTAACACGGTGAAACCCTGTCTCTACTAAAAATATAAAAAGTTAGCAGGGCGTGGTGGCGGGCACCTGTAGTCCCAGCTACTCAGGAGGCTGAGGCAGGAGAATGGCGTGAACCCGGGAGGCAGAGCTTGCAGATAGCCGAGATGGCGCCACTGCACTCTAGCCTGAGTGACAGAGAGAGACTCTGTCTCAAAATAAACAAATAAATAAATATAAAAATAAGCCTGAAAAGAACACAATCACACTGGTATTAATAATCATATTAATACTGAACTCTAGTGAAAAAATACTACACAAAGAAATGCTGGAGTTTAAAATCATTCCATGATTATCTATGGTTAATAACAAAAGAACAGCAAACAAACAAAAAACCCTCCAGAAATAATTTCATTTATACATGGTGTGATTTGTTTTATGTTTTTTATTTTATTCTTCTTTACTCAGCAATTTCCATGCTAAAATTCTGGCTTTCACTCCTTGAACAGATACCTACAGATATCAGGATAAGCCATCTCAAAATTGTACTGCAGGGTGGCAAAAAATGTTATGGTAAAAGAACGTTATCTCAGAATGTAAAATCTGCTAAAAATGCCCATTTAATTACTATGCTCATTGATTAAATCCAGAAACTGCTTCAGTTTATTAGAAGGGAATTGCATGTGAAATGTAAAAAGACCTATTCTCCTTACTTTGCTTTTAGTGTCCAAATATTTCATATGTGGGAAGATCTGTATCATTTTCTAACATTTGATACATATACTTAACAAGGGTAACATGCATTCCTTACAGAAAATACAAAAAAAGGAAAAATACCATAAGAAAATTAAAAGCATTCATAATCACATCACCCAGAGATAAAATTTTCATATTTTAACATATTTATTTTTTCTGTATATGGAAATACTCTTCCCCACAAACAAAATTGTATTCCTAAAATACTCATTCTTATAAATTGCATTTCTTTACAAAACACATTCTAAATTTGTTGTATTTTTATTCATGTATCTTTAACCACCTAACATAAGCATCCATGTAACTGGTAATAAGAATGGCTAACATGATTAGAACGAGTAAGGCAATGTGCTAAGCATTTTATAAGTACTAACTCATCCAATTCTTATGACAATATGAGGGCACTAGTATTATTCCTGTTTTACATGGACTATGAAGCCTAGGAATATAAACTAACTTGCTTAAGATTACACAGCTAATACATGATGAAGCTCACATTCAAGCCTAGGCCACTTTCATCTAGACTAACTTTTAATCACACATGCTTTCAGCCTCCAATGGTCAGCCCTTATCTGTTTAAGGTCACACTGAACTAATTACATGCAAATTATAGCATGGTTTTAAAGGAAATTATTTCATCAGCAAATATTTTACAGAAATCAGCACTCATCTAGTAAAAATTTTAATGAATGTTAACACTTTACTGGAGAGTTACAATTATATTCGCAGAAACAAAAAAGCTGGTTTCCCTTATGGTAACAGCTAACTCTAAAATCCTTAAGGGTATATTGACTTCATTGTTTTACAGCACTGAAACATTCTTTAAATGTGGTTCACAATCCAAATATTCTGATGTGAAGATGAAAGTTTTCTTACACCTACATGCAACTGAGTTCAGTAATTATGCAATGTCCAAAAGTGAGAACAAAGGGTGAAGCTGCCTAGCAAAACATTTTATCAAACATTACCAAAAAATAAATTTCTATCCATGCTATCTAAAGTATTTGAAATTTAAAATAGAATAAAAATACTTAAGATTTGACATGACATCAGTCCTTTAATTTCCTTTTCCTTCCTTATGCAGAGAAAAAAATGTTTTTTGTGCCTTTAACACACATTTAATACATATTTGTAGAAGGCCTATTGTTTGTAAAATAGCCTCTCTTTACCGAATAATAATAATATACACACACATGCCTGTGGGTATATGTGCATGTATCATAGACACTGTAAAATTCTAGAAACTGAGGAATGAAGAAGAAGATTCAAGTAAATTTTTCAAAAAGTATTCTTTACCAAAGTTCCCAATTTTTCTACACATAAATATATTTTCTACTAGAATTTCACAATTTAAGAATGCTGCTGAGTGCAGTTTTCCTTTAGTTATTTTCAACCCATCCTTCTCTGAAATTGTTAAAAACCAGTGGGACAACTGAAAAGCAAATAGCTTTGGGGAAAGTAAGCAAATGGAAAATCAGTCTATACACAATATATTTAACTTAAGCCAAATAGAGACATGTCTAGGTCCCAGGTGTTACTTGTCCTGTTTAAGGCTAACCCTTCTGTCTATTTGCAAGGTTTCATTTCCTTTTATCTTCTTCCAGTCCCTCTCCCCACATCAATTATTCCCCTCCTCTCCTGTTTCTTTACTCTACCCCCTTGACTAATCTGGCCCCTGCATAGAATCTCCTCCACCTTTACAACAACAGCAACAACAACAATTCAAGTCCAGATCTACTCTTTCTCCCTTCTTTAATTAAGCTTATTGAAGGTATAATCAATGGACTTCCTCATTTGCATAGCAAGTTCACATCACTGCAACTTTATTCTTGCCCCTTTCGACAGCTGAAACTAGTTTCACCAAAGTCACCAATGAGCCCTTAATTAATGAATCTATCAGACATTTTTCATTTCTCATCCTACTGTATCTTTCCAAAGCAACGAGAACTATTGGCAATTCTTCTGCCTTCTTGAAACCCTCCCCCATGCCCTTCACAAAACAACTATTGTTCTTTTTCCTGTTACTTCTCTGATGATCCTCTTCAACTTCCTTATGAACGTCTCTTCCTCTGTCCATCCTTCAAGTAATGGCTTTCATTTAGGTTTCTTTTCTTTCTCATATCATAAATTGCAATGTTTCATGGACAATTTTTCACACCCCATGGCTTCAGCCATCAATTCATTCTGATGATGCATAAATTTACATTTCTACTTCAGATCACTTTCCAAACTAGTATGAAACACAGGGGTCTGGAACTATTTTATTCATTCTATGTCATTGAGACAACCAGGATCAGAGTTGAAATTGTAAGCCATGCCCCTGAGTCCACTTTTACTCCTATGCTTTTTCGAACATAGCATATAATAGCTTCTCTACTTCTACAATTGTAGCAATGCTGTTTCAAAGAAGTAGTAGAAGAAATATAAACTCCAAAACTTTACACAAAGGCAGAACTCCATGGTGGAGCTGGGGCTTGAATACTGGGGAAGCTTAAGAGAGGTAGAAAAGAGAATTTCTAGACACAATTTAAGAATGAGGATGGAGGCTGGAAGTCCATTAAGATGAGACAGAGCACAGGGATCCATCCTTCCTAAACCAAGAAACAGAGAAAATTTTTCTCTTTCACCTTTTCTTTTGCCTGTATTTTCAATTACCTAGTGAAACAATGACATTTAGCTACTATTATGCTTATTTTAAATCTGAGTTTCAAGCCAGCTCATTCAGTAGGTATATCTCAGGAACTGTTTAATCAGCTATGGATCAGAGTTCAGATTTTAATAGTTTCATATGATATCACAATATTAAGCACAGGGAAGAAACAAATACAGAGATCATAGACCTCTGATTACCAACTGCCTTTTACAAGTTGTATAACATGATGTAGGAAATAGTCACTTCCCTGAGAGGGCAAGAAAGGCAGGAGCAGGAGAGAGACACGGGAAGGAGACCTGTATCTTAGGCCTAGGCGGGGACTCCAGATCCCACACATCTAGCTCCCCTATAAGTCTTAAGGATTTAGCATTTCTGGCCACTGTCACTGTACACGCTGTTCCCAGCCTCAGTCTATTTATATTTATAGACTAGTTAGCTCTTTGCAGCCAGAAGAAATCAACACCACCCAAATAATTATAAATATTCATAGTCAAGAGCAACTGTCTTTGTTTTTCAAAATGATAGAAATATGAAAGCTACAGTGTTTCCATTCCTAGCACCATTACTTTTATCAATGCATCCTTTCTAGAAACTTGACACATCCTCACCTTTGTAAATAGATAACATGCTGCTGTATTTTAACAGTAAGTGGTAGTGATGCTATATAGACATTATATCATTCAATCACCCCTTTTGCCATCCCTACTCACACAGCAAATTTCCGTGAAAACCATTAGCATCTACCCAGGATAGGCCCACTCAACGAAGCTGTATCAATGACAATTTTACTTCAGATCTGTGAGCTTATCCCAAAGTTAAATTCGATATATCTTTATAACTTTAATACTAAAATACATCAAAATTGGCTACTTCTTTCACAAGTTAGAGAGGTCAGAACAGCCAAATGAAATTCAAAACAATTATGATAAACCCGAGACCCAATTCCATTTGACTTATAATAACCACAATTTACTATAATAGTCCTTGGCCCTGAAGGAGAGGGTATATTCAGGCCAGGCGGCACAATCTCATTCAGACACCATCAGTGGTGAGGGGTGGCAGTGCTCCTGCACTCCCTTCTGCATACAGACCCTTGCTTTCAGTTCACCATGGGCCATGGGGTTTGTGGCAGTTGAAGAGTTCAATATCTGCTATCTATTCAGAGTAACCCAACAGTGTGCAGCTGAATGAAAACACTGCTCCAACCACAGTGAAATTTTAATAGATGGGGTCATGCATCCCAAAGTTTCAGACACAGTACAATAAGAAGAAAAACATGAAAAGGAGAACCTTGAGCAGAGCTCTGAGTATTTTCCAAACATTGGGAGGTTTTGTCTACCAAAAATTCTCACTGGACAGTATAGTACAATAACTTAATAATGCAGTGCCATCTTCAGTAGCAGAATACCTAGAAGAGAGATATCTTTCTAAGTCTGCCGTTTCAAAGCAAATAATTATCTTGATAAATCATGCAACCCTTGCTCAGCTGAATGACAAAAATATCCAGTGCATTATCTCAGCACACGGATTGGTAGAAAGATAATAGGAAATGAAAGGGTTGTTTCAATTTTTAAGGATCTGCAGGCAGCAGCTGGAAAGCAGCAATATATTTCAGTTAGGAAGAGCAGCTCCTAAAATTATAATAGACTGCTCAGATTTGAAGGCAGAAGGAAAAAAGTGCGGAGAATGATATATATGATGATAACAGCTTTTACTTATGTGATACTTATTGCTCCCGGTTTCTATCATGACAGCCAGTTAAATAGGATGTATACTATAGATAATATCTTATTTGCCCTTGCTTTCACTAAGATACAGACTCCTCCAGGATACTGGCACTCAAATGTAGCACAGGATCTTTGAAGGGCAACCATACCACCCAATGGTTGACTGTTATAAAGGATAATTTCCACCAGGCCCGGTGGCTCACACCTGTAATCCCAGCACTTTGGGGGCTGAAGCGGGTGGATCACCTGAGGTCAGGAGTTCAAGACAAGCCTGGCCAACATGGCAAAACCCGGTCTGGGATTACAGGTGTAAGCCACCGCATCCAGCCAAGGCAGTATTTTCTATCTTTTAGTATAACGTAACGTTATTCTCTATATAGTGGTATACTTCCATTTTCCCTAAAGTTTGACAACATTTAATAGTAATCCAAAAATGAAAATTATCTTTTTGTTTTTGTAGTTCAATAAAAAGGTGCACGGACAGATGCAGTGGCTCACGCCTGTAATCCTAGCAGTTTGGAGGCCAAGGTAGGCGGATCACCTAAGGTCCAGGAGTTCAACACCAGCCTGACCAATATGATGAAACCCCGTCTCTACTAAAAATACAAAAATTAGCCAGGTGTGGTGGCGGGCGCCTGTAATCCCAGCTACTTGGGAGGCTGAGACAGGAGAATCGCTTGAACCTGGGAGGCAGAGGTTGCTGTGAGCAGAGATCGTGCCATTGCACTTCAGCATGGGCAACAAGAGTGAAATTCCATCTCATAAAATAAAATAAAGTAAAGTAAAGTAAAATAAAATAAAAATAAAATAAAGCAAAATAAAATCCGTAACACATCTGTGAAAGAGCGTTTGCCTACTAGCTCAATTAATAAGTGAATAATTAGCCATAGGGTGCATGGCAATAATTCAGTAGCTTGCTCAGGTGGGATTATCCTTTGATCTAGAGTCAAAGGAATGCTGGTCTTTTTCACAGGCATTTTCCACTGCATTAGTTCAATTCACTGCTTCTTGAGTGATGCAAGTTAGAAGGCCTTCATCAATTAACATCTATTTCAAAATAAAAACTAGTTCTATTTATAGGCAATTTTATATTTGTTGTTGCTCAGAGTTGAATTTTATCAAGCTTTTGTAACAGAAAAAAGCACTTAAGACATCCCATGATCTTTTGAGAATGACAGTGCTTAAGAGATCATTTCATAAAATCACAACATTCTAACAAAAATGTATCAAAGTTTAAGAAACTTTAACTCCTCCTATTTCCCAGGACCTGTTCACTGTAAGTGAGAAAACAAGTAACAACTGACCTAATATTTATAAGGCCAGAGTACTAAAACCTTGATACATTATCATTTCACTTAATCCTCATTTAATCTCTGTATTTTAGATGAGACGCTAACGTTCTTAAAATCATGGGCCAGTATGGGGCACAGATTTCCAACACTTTTCCCCACTGAACACCATCTCTTTGAAATTTCATCAACTGGAGCCAAAAAAGTAGTCACAAAACATTGAGATGTGATGACAGCTGCTATTATATAATGCCAAGGCAAATCGCTGATTAGCATTTGAGAAGCATATAAAGAGTATTAACCTAATAAGTACAGTGAATATGAAGCCAGTAATTCACCTCCAAACCCATTCTTCCATGTCTTCTACTTTCCTTAGCAGAATTCCTAGACTAATTCTGCAAAATGTTCATAATCCAGGACCCAATATGTGACTCCCTTCATGTTGATATGTGCATCAATTAAACTTTTATATGCTTTTAAATAAACATTGATGAAATTAATAGTTAGGAAACTACAAAGAGCAGGGTGACAATGTTATTCCACACCCTATACAATCAAAACTAGCCTTAGTTTGTTTTCAACATTGCACCGCTAGCATTAAAATTCCTTTTAGTTTCAGTTATGTAAATACTACCAAACAGAGCTCCTGAGTAACATGAAATAACCTGTGTCATAATTCAGAAATAATATAATTTCAATTATGTTATATTTCATTGTTTTGAAATAATGAAAATGGGATATAGGTCTCCCACTGCCCCATTATAGCTTTCTTACACTTAAGAATTCAGAGCAAATTAACAATCATTAACTACTTGAAATAAATATGTCTAAGTATTGAGTATCTGAATTTATAAGGACTAGCTTTCCAGCCATTTAGAACATTTCATATTTAGCACAGTTTGTGGGGATTCCAGAAATTACTGCAACCATTCAATTTACAAACTCTATACTTGGGTAGTCCCTGGGCAAAACCATACATATAAAACAACTATCTCAGGAAAGAAAAATATTCACCTATGAGAGAATCTGTTCTCCTCATTTTCAGTTTGTGCCTATGAATAGTTACCTGTTTTCTTCAGTGTAACTAAACTTCCCTTTCTATATTTAAAAAACAAACAATATTCAGTTACTTTTTGTCACTTTGTTTATAATTTTTCATAGCACAGGTGTGACTCTATGCAAGCACACTGGACGATCCTTTAAATTATAAAATGTATAAATTTCAGTTAATACAAATAAATGCATATATGTCATGAGTTGCTTAATGATGAGGATAGCTTCTAAGAATGTCACTGTAGTTGTGTAGTTGTGTAAACATCATAGGGTGTTAATTACATAAACATCATAGAGTGTTACTCCCACAAACCTATACAATAGGTATAGTCTATTACATATGATATAGTCTATTGCTCCTACAATATAAACCTGTACAGCATGGTGCTATACTGAATACTGTAGGCAGCTGCATCACAATGGTATTTTTATATCTAAATATATCTAAAAATAGAAAAGGTACTATAAAAATATAGTAGTATAATCTTATGGGATTGTATATAAGCAGTCTATCATTGACCAAAACATCATTATGTGGCACATGACTACATTTAAATAATATATTTTAAAAGTTCTTTAGTTCATCTAAATAAAGGCATTTTTGTCAATCAAATGTTGTGCAAAAAGCACATTCCACAGTTTCCAGCTTATTCTCACCCAATCATATACTATCTCAACAAGTTAACAGAGTATGATACAAAGCAGATTTGCACTGATATAAATTTATCTTTCATATCTTACAGCACAAAAAGCAACACTTTATGTATTAGGCCATTCTTGCATTATTATAAAGAAATACCTGAATCTGGGTAATTTATAAAGAAAAGGGGTTTAACTGGTTCACAGTTCTGCAAGCAATACTGGAAGCATGGTGCTGAGCATGTCTGCTGGGCTTCTGGGGAGGCCTCAGAGAGCTTTTACTTATGGCAGAAAGTAAAGGGGGAGCAGGCATTTTACATGGTGAAAGTGGGAGCAAGAGAGGAAGGAGGAAGGTGCTACATATTTTTAAACTCTCTCACAATTGTGAGGACACCACCAAGGGAATTGTATTAAACCCTTCATGAGAGATCTGTCTCCATGAACAATCACCTCCCACCCAGCCCCCATCACCAAGACTGGGGATTACTATTCAACATGAGGTTTGGCAGGGATATATATCCAAATTTTATCAATGTGTGTACTCAATTTGTCTTTAAATCTATGACACACAGACATAATAAGATCATTTTAAATATATACTATTCTATAGAGGATTTCAAAACAAGGAAAAGTGAATTCTAAATACAACCCTTGATTCCTCATTTGCCAACAAATAGAATTATTGGCTGTCCAGCTTTTTGCTAAAGCACAAAAGAAATTCTAGTTTTTACCTTTAAAAAGACAGATGAGGGACCCCTGAATTTCCAGTTTGCTGAAATGAAATTTGAATGTTAGATTAAAATTTGAAAAGGGCTCATATAAAATAAAAGAGCATTGGTGAATGGAGGCATAGATCACCTTTAATAAACTGCAAAGAGATAGAAGTACAGAATATAAATATAAATACATGTAAATTTTCTCAACAAAGAGAGCCTAGTACAAATACTTTCCCCAAAAGAGAGATGTCTATGTGCCAATGACACAGTATAAATTAGAATTTGATGCATTCTTGACTATTATGAAATAGGTCCTCATGAACTGAAGTTCTACCAAAACAGAGAAGCCAAGGTAGGAAGAAAAAGAATCATTGCAAATACAGTAATGTAAGTCATATTGGCTTTAATTATCTTAACTCTATAAAGTTAAAATGGTAGAAAGAGGTAGGAAACTCTCTTTTGCAACATTTATTTTGTGTTACACATGATGATGCACTCGTCTGCTGCCCACATTTCTCATCCTGCTTGCAGTTAGATGGTATAATGTCACTTGTGACTATGAGCTGTGACATGTGTTACTTCCTTATATAAGGCTTCAGAACACCCATGAAGGTTCTCCAGTCACCGTCTTTTCTTGCCACTAATATAAAGTTCTATGTTCCAAATGGTGCAACCACAAAATGTAGAGCCTCAGTCAGCATGAGTGTGTGGGTAACTACACAGTACACATCCCCCAATGACTTGCTATGCACATAACATAAATAACAAATTGTCATTGTCCCTGAATGCTGTGGTTAATTAGGAACTACAATATAATTTAACCTAAGTTGACTTGAATTCCTTTCAAAATCAAAGAGTTGGCCCTATCAACGGTCTGTTCTAAACTACTTGATAGAACAGTACCTGCTTCCATTCATATTGCATGTCTGGAAACCTCCTTCACAGCCCTACGTCTTGGCTCACAAATTGCAGTCTCCCTGGAAACAGACATAAACATCATTTCTGTTTCATCTGGGCATCAGTTTGCTGATCAGTCGTTTCTATCTACTAGGTTTACCACTAATGGCAAATCAAATCATGGCAAACTAAAAACATTCTCAAAACAAACAGTTTTTTAAAGCCCATCAAAAAGGAAGGCCCTCCTTTGTAAATCTACTTGGAGAAATTTTCTGTGTGTTTACTTTCAGGCCCAGAATTTAGATTTACAGCACTCTCTTTTTACTTGTTGCTTTTGACAGAAGATGCTCCTCCAAATGGCATTTCCATATGTACATCCACAGTTAGTCACCATATCAGTCGATGCTACATTTCAAAAGTAGAAGGAATAGATATTTTACTGTCCCATTTTTTTATAGATGAGAGAACCAAAACTATAGAGTTGGTAATTAGCACAGCCAAAACCTGAACTTTTGGGTTTTATTATTAAAATTCTATGTTACATAGCCATTTATCCAAAAAAAAAAACATACTCAAATTTTATAATTCAATTTTTATAAAATTATATTACCCAACAGGAAAACTTTTTTTTACCCTGTGATATATAACAAACTTCTAATGAAATTGTGATTCTGAGTCCTGATGAGTTTCTTCAAGGCACAATTTTTCTTATACATTCTCAACTTTAAGTTTCAAATTTTAATATATTTCTTAAAAGCAAATGGCATTTGAACAATTAATGTTTTCTATCTTGTCCCATTATGGGGGACATATGATCCCTACCTAAACTTGCCAGTTAGTTACAGAAGTTTGCATTACATTTGCTGAATAATTTTTATATATAAAAACATATACTGAGAAACATATAATTGATTTGAAATCTGATTGCAAACACTTCAGTTTATTGTCATGAATATCTCCCAAGTCTTGCTAAGCTATTGGTAACATTTACAAAGGAAAGCAGTCACCTTAATGAGGCATTAAGTAAGCTTTATTAACAGTAATGATCACTGACTACTTCCAAACAAATTAAACGAACAAACAAACAAATAAATAAATAACCTCCTCCTAAGCAGCAATGCTTGGGTATTTTAAAGTATATGGATAATTATTAATGTCACGTAGGATTTCACATATATAAACACAGCCTAAACTTGTACTTTTTTAAGAAAAATATAGTAATGAATAGTCACAACCTTTCTCCTGCACACTGGTTTTCCTAATAGGGTAAACCAAAGGCCCATGAAGTGTTTAATATTGTGAATCAGGTTTTTAAAACTTTCCTTTTCCTGTCATCTTGTCTATGTAAACAGTGTTGTAATATAATCAATGACTTCATCTTTTCCCAGTTATGGTATGAGTTTGATAAGCTATATTTCTGTATTATTCATAGTAAATTTAAGAATAGGTTTGTAAAGTAGACTATATCTGCATATATTTGCATTAGATATATTTTGAAAATGGCAAAGAATGTCTAAGGAGCACTGTCATTCAAACTCTTCTAATTTCTTGGAAGTGTCCTACAGAATCTAGCACAACATACAACACAAAGTAGATGTGAATAAACACTTGTAAACTTGTAAACATCATAGGCCAAATTCAGGCTCTTGTTAGGGGTACTGTCTGTATATTCAATTTTCCTAGCAATCATATGTGTATCTTTATAGACATAAACAATCAAAGTCATTTGGTCAGTTTAAAAGTCATTTCTGAGTTTAAAGTTTAAGTGCCTGAAATGTCATTTGAGATTTGATATCATTTGAATAAGAGATAAGAGAAAGAAAGGCTGAGGTAATATTTAACTGAAAAGAAATGAAGTAGTATAATAAAAATACTTCCAGAGAATAAAAAATTAGATTATAAAAGGCCTTCCAAAGTCGTTTATAATTGATATGAAGTGGAGGTGGGATTATTTTTTTCTAGTCAAGTGAACATTCATACTAACATGCCATAAGTTCCTCAATCTTATACACCCACCAGCCATGGTGTGCATAGCTTCTGCTAAGCATTTTCGACTGGATTTATGAGTTTGTTACATAATTTGTTATCAATATCAGCCATGTCTTTGAACTTTTAGAACACAGAGAACAGGTACCTCTCCTGGCTGGAGAGTTGAATGGTTTCCAAGCAATGATCTTATGCAATGTTTAAGTTAAATTAGTAACAAGGAAACCCTGATAAGACTGGTTTAAAACCTAATCAGGTTTGACATCCAAATGCTAAAGTATTCTTGACTATGCTCATTAAATGCTCCCAGAAGTGCTATGGATGTAATACTTGTGACACAGTCTCAAGCAACACAGACTTATGTTTTACTAATCTCTTAATCTTTCTGCAAACATTAGGTGACAACTGAGCCAGATTTCCTCTAAGTTCAGATAAGTTACAGGGAATGAACTATTTTAGTAGAAGAGAAGCCTTTCCACAGAATATTCCTGAGGAACTAGCCCTGACCATTATGAAAACTTGTCAGTAAAGGGTCACACAAAGAAGCTCAAGGTAAGCACAAACATGAAGCGAGCCTTAGATACTTTTGGGAGTACTATGCCACTCTAACTAGCTCTTTAGGAACTAAATTGTAGGTGTTAGATGATACTTTTGGAAAACAGCAAAATAGAAAACTTGGATCACTTAAGGAAAAACACTGTAGTTATCCAAGAAAGTTTCAACTAATACAACAGATTTAATTAAAACCTTTAAATCCTAAATGAAAGAATGTACACAAACATGTTTCACATCTCTTCTGTTGTAGTATGTTAAAGTTTTAATAATTTCTCTATTTTTCAATTTTAAGTATTAAATAAAAATTGTGGCTCTTCGTATACTAACAAAAACATCTCCATTTACTAAGCATCTATTTCTATCAAGTACTGGACTAAAAGGGTTACACATCTCAAACATGCAAAAGACCACTACAAAGTGGATATCACAGTATCCATTTTATGGCTGAGTAAAGAAACGCTTAATATTAAGGTAATTTATCCACCTCGGGATACAGAGTTGAGAAATGAATCAAGTCTATGATCTCAGAGACTGTGACAATAATGCCTTACATATTTACAGCATTAATACACAATGAGGATGTAGAGGCATGTCAGTGTGCATTGAACATATATAAAACCAACTGTGTGGGTTCATGAAACAGAAAAGAGAGTGAATTAGAATCACGGTGACAGTTTGCCTGCTTTTAGATTTAATGAGCATGCAAGTCAGATTGCAAACACAGATCTGCTATTCCCTTCATTATGTTACTTCCCTCCCACCTCGCACAGTACTCACTTCTTTGGATTCAGAGGATGACTCCGGTGTTAGAAGATAGATGTCTTCATAGAAATAGGCTCCCAACACCAAGCACACTTCTCATTTGATGCTCAGCAGTCCCAGCGCTGCAGGGAAGCAAGCTGGGTTGGACCTACTACATTATATTACCTTGGTCTCTAAGTGCCACCTTCTTTAAGGATGTAAACTCCATAAGGGAAGAATATTTTACTACTCTGTTGACTTCTCTAACCCCTATGCCTGGTATATGGTAGCCCCTTAATAAATATCTGTTGATGCATGGTTAATTTAAATGCAGTTCTACTATATTCTGCATGCTGGTTTTCCAACATAGACAATTGGCGATCCTGAATTATCCAGGACTCCATCCCAAACCCTCCCCATTTAATTCTAACCAATTTGTCAGCATTTACTTAAAGAGGTATTTCCAATATCACAGGATTCTAGAATCCAACGAATATGTAAAACCAGCCATTAGAATACCCACTTGGGCCCAAAGTAGTAGAAGCCTCAAAACCAACTATTGACAAATTCAGTGACTTAACCTAATGTATCCAATATTATCCAACCTGACATAACCTGGAGCGCTTTTAAAAACACCAGTACCCTGGCCCTCATTTAAATTTAAGTGGTCTCAGGACGGGCCTCGCACAGTTTGCTTTTTTAGCTTCCAAAAGAATCTAAACTGTCAAGTTTGATCACCTCTGACCTTTGACTAATCCTCTAGTCAAGTGTTGGCAGAAGGCCAACATTACAATAAAAGATAATATTAAGTATGGAGATAGCATTTCTCCTTCTAAACTGTTTCATATATAAATCAAACCACTAACTTGGGCCTCATTAATACTAGGTCCCTACATCAAACACAGGTTTCTTAGCACATAATAGCAGTACCGAAATGGAAACCATTAACCACTATAAAAATTACACAGTAATATCCTACTTGAGAGTTTGAGAGAGCCTTTGGGAAAAAAATATTCTCACTTGAATGATTTACAATGTTAGTTCAATTTTATAAAGCAATTAAATGAAGCAAATCTAGTACTTAATTTTTGAAATTTTACTCTCTAATGTGCATACATACCCTTCCCATGGTCACAATAAAAAATAAGGCAAAATGCACAGATGTCCTCTCATTCCAAAACTGCTGAGTTTATTTTGTAAGTCACTGGATTTAAATCTACAGGTGTCAGAAAATTAACATGTCCCAATTTCACTGAAATATAGACATGAAAAGCAAAGGTTCATACACAGGGACAACAGAAAGCACAGACTAAATTTAAAGAATAAATTTAGGGTGACAGAGAGCAGAGAATATAAACTGAAGGAACTGAGATGAAAAGAAACGGATAGAGCCATGATCAGCACTCACTTTATTTAAACAAACAAAACAAAATCAATTCATGTAAGAAGAATTCTAATAAAAGGAGAGATGTCTTAACCATAAACTACTCTGTTAAAAAAGAAAAAAACGTCAAAGTGCAGACAAATCTGTGACAAGGCCAATGACCAAGATCCTGCTTTTTACCGGTTGCTTCCTCTGACTCCTTGGAGCTTCCTTTGAATAATCCTAATTTTCACCCAGTGAAGCTTTATCATTCCTGTCAACTCACTTCCAATTTATTTTTAACACAAAATAAATGCTACTAACTCAAGATTGCAACTAACTGGAATGAGGAGTATCTGAGTCAGAAATAATTTTCCTTTAACTCTTTAGGACCACAAAACCTAGAGTGTGGGGTGAGCCCATGACAATTGTCAACTTAACTCCAAGTAGCTATGTGCTGTCCCCCAAGCAAGTACTCCTACCTCTCTGCAACTAAGTTTCCATGTCTGTAAAGTAAGGCATTTGGACTAGGTTTCTACGGTACTCTCTAGTTCCAAAGTACAATACACTTATAGACTACAATAATGGTCCTTAAAATTCAGGCACCAGGAAGTCTTTCCATTATTTAGAGTCTACAGAAGAATAAAACTCTTCCCTCTTTAAAAAAAAACAAAAAACAAAAAAAAACAGCAATAACAACAAAATCACCCAAGAGCTAAACTACATAGTTGACTTAATTCACGCTCTTTTAAAGAGTCTTGGCTTTGCATGCAATTTAAATTCTACCACCACTTCACAAGTCAAGTTTCCTGCCTTTAAAAGATATACTACACATTTTACCAAGGGAAAGAAGTTATCCTGAAAGTACATTTATATACTGATTTCCCCATTACTGTCCCACCACTCTTTCCTTGAAGTTTTACTGAATCATTTCCCACTTCTATACTCCTGAAGAAAAGGTGGCAGTTTTGAGAAGTGCAGTAATGATTATAGAGAGTGAGCTCTTTTCCAAAGTACAGTTTAACTTTGAAGAGCTTTGAAGAGAAAATGAAAATATTCCATATGTAAATAACATTTAAAGGCAGGGAACCCTAGGTAAAACCTCAGATATAAGAACAATATAGATAGACATTTTACAAAAACAATATAGACATTTTACAAGACATTAAAAATATATCAGACCCCAGTCTGATAAACAGGAGTTTAATTTAGCCTTTTACCTGGTAAAACAAAATACTGCATGTGAAAACTGACTATTCTTTATTCTTAAATCCCTGACATACAAAAGAATATGTAAAGAAATTTAGCTGTATTCCATGTTCAAAGAATTATATTTAGTAGGTTAAATGTTAATATATTTATAGAAATTACTGTCTTCTGAACTCACGTGTATTGAGAAGCTGGATTATGAAAGTTGAGCAATTTTTAAAAAGCTTTAGAAATTTATTTAGTTTACATCCTTTCTCTCATATTTTAGTAAATGCTGTCATGGCATATGCCACAAAGATGTGGATGTCATATTTCTGAAGAATATTCTATAGCTATGCTTGTGAGGAAATCTATTCCAGAACTGAGCACTTTGTTCTAATGATGGGAGGTAAGAGGACAGTAGCAAACAAAAGTTCCTTTCTTCTAAAGCTGACAGCCTTGTAAGAGAAACCATTCAAACATTGAAACCATTCAAAACTTGAAACCATTCAAAATATTTATGGTCTAAAGAAACATTTGTTAATTTTTTTTTTTTTTTTTTTTTTTGACACGGAGTCTCGCTCTGTCGCCCAGGCTGGAGTGCAGTGGCGCGATCTCGGCTCACTGCAATCTCCACCTGCCCGGTTCAAGCGATTCTCCTGCCTCAGCCTCCCGAAGAGCTGGGACTACAGGTGCCCGCCACCTTGCCCCGCTAATTTTTTGTATTTTTATTGGAGACGGGGTTTCACCGTGTTAGCCAGGATGGTCTCGATATCCTGACCTCGTGGTCTGCCCGCCTCAGCCTCCCAAAGCGCTGGGATTACAGGCGTGAGCCACCGTGCCCGGCCACATTTGTTAATTTTTTACGATGTAGAAGATTAAAAGCAAAGTTTTAATGGACAGGATACAATAATGAGCAAGAAATGAAAGCTGCATTTCAGAGGCTTAGAGTCTACAGAAAGGACATATCATTTGTTCCCTTGCACATAAAAGAATCAAAATAAATATTTTTAAAACAAATATTAAAACAAAACGTGGTTCAACAATAACAGCTTGTGTTCATACTGTAGTGCTTGCCTTCCACCCACAGAGCTTAATATACTAAATTATAAACATCACCATCCACCAGGGCATCCCTGTTATTGATGTAGCTGGAAAGTATTATTCATTCCTTACCCAAATGAGGAAAAGATTTTGGAAGGTTAAATTAGTTGCTCACAGCTACAGAGTAAACAGTAAAATAGGGAATAGAACTAGGGTTCCCTAAGCTATAACCCCTGATATATATTTTTTCATTTCCTAAATAAAATATTTCTCCTTTATAGGCCTTTAGGGTCTCAAGTATTTTTTCATAGTAATATTATTCATGAAGCAGCGCCTTTTTAACATCAAGATAATTCATCATATCATGTTAGCATTTTTAATGGGCATTACTTTTCTCATAAAAAAATTTCTACCAGTATAACTGTTAGGTTTTAAATTCAAGATTATCACACAATAATTCAAATTTTTATATAAAAGTCCTATCAAAAATCATCAATTATAAACTTGTTTTAGACTTTTGTTATTACCATTCTTTAAAGTCAATTCACCTCACAAAAAAGTACGCTTAGCTTATTACTTCAAAGATTAAAAGATTCCCTTCATGATTTATTACCAAAATTCATCATTAAAGTCAAATCTGTTTGCCTTGCAAATAATTTTAAATATTTGGTTCCAAGCAACAGCACTAACACTACTAACGACAAATCATGTTTTCCCTTTTTGTCCTTTGTTAACATCAGCAATAAGTTTACCATGTCTTGTGGCCATTGTTTCACTATAATTGAATTCTTAGAAGATGTCATTTGCCTCAAAACATTTCAAGAGAACAATATGAACAACTCAATTACAATCAGACAACTCAGTGAAATGAAACGGAATACACAGAAATACTAGGATTTGTCTAAGAATTATACCATACTTTCCCACGTTCTTCCACTCTCACCACCCAATCAGCAAAAAAAACTCAAAAAACACTTGCTTTGTCTTCCATTCTTTCCCTTTACCATTATTATACTGTCAATTCACTTTAGTAGTTACATCTGTTTCACCCGTGTGGCCTCTATCTGTATCATAAGGTGAAGTTAGTAAAAAACAAACGGCTACTTCAGTATCAATCAAATGAAACAACACTTTTACTGCCAAGCATTTCTAACTCACATTGATAGCTTGTTAGCATATGTTAATTTTACATATTCTCATAAAAGGTTTTAATGCAATCTAGATTTAGTATTTTGACTACAGTTCCAATGTTGTCATTATGGTTTTGAACTATAGTTCTACTATCAGTTACTATTAAAACCTGGAACACTTCCAAATCCATTACAATCTGCTGCTGTCATTCTCACACTTCATCAGCATATTTCAACTGTAGTTCATACCTTGGTTAAAGAGCCTCCTTCCTTCCAACTGTGGTTGTAGAGTCAACTCTAAGATATTGAAAGCACCCTAACTACTAACTCACCCAACCAACCACCATCTTTATCTTTCCTGGAAAACAAATAAATGTATTAATCTCAAGAAAGCGAGGCCAAAGGCAGCCAGGCACCATGAGGCACACCTGTAGTTCCAGCTACTGAGGGCAGGGGAAGTGGGAGGATTGCTTGAACCTGGGAGGTCGAGGCTGCAGTGATCCAAGATTGTGCCACTGCACTCCAGCCCTAGTGACAGAGTGAGACCCCGTCTCAAAAAACAAGAGAGAGAAACAGAGAGGAAAGCCATTCCAGACTTCATTCTTCATCACCAATTTCTCAACTTTTTAATTATTCTGCTTAAGCTATAAATTCAATGGCATTTTACTTCAAGAAAAGCTGCTTAGAGATTTAGGAGCTCTGAGGCACACAACAGCATGAAATGAACATTTGCCTAGTTGACCCATATTTGTCCATTATTTTGGTCCTTTCCAGTTAGTCCTTTTTCTCTCATATCAACTTAGTGATTTCCCTAGCTGTAAGCCCAAATTCTCGTTCTATTTCCAAGTTCTGACTATAAGACTTTTAGTTTAAATTGTCAAATAGTGCTTTTCAGAAATAGGTCTGCTAGCAGTTGTCTATAGCATAACAAAGGAATGGACCTCAAAAGCATGGCACAAGAATACCAGGAAATGGTGATAAAAATAAATTAGAAGTGAAGAAGTAGAATTGAGGGAGAATCTGTAGAAAGCAAATGATTTTTTTAATGTTTTGGGTGTGGTAATTAAAATCATGTTGATCCACAAGAACACTCAGGAACAAAACAATCAAGTCAAAAATTAGGATTCAGTTTATTCCAACATTCAATGTATTAGAAAAACCAAAGATAAAGTGACAGAGGTACATTAGGCACATTGTATACATTGTTCATTTAATCCTCAAGAAGAATTTCCAAAGAGTTGAAAAGCAGGCCAGAAACCTAAGGGTAAATAAGGTCAATACCTGTAGTTGGTCTTTCCTATTAATACTTGATTTTAGGTTGTTGAGGACAGATAATGATAATAAGGACAGTTATTTTTTCATTATGTTGTATTTTAAGTGCCCACACATGATACTCTTACAGGCATGAATGACTGGTATAAATGGCTACTCCATAGTACATGGACAAGAACCCTACCTATCTCTCAGAAAAGTGTCTAACTTTTTGGCACATCACAAACACACTTCTGGTAAGTCAGTATCCTGAGTTTTTTCAAATGGCCCTGCCACATTTTGAGAGAAAAATGGAATGAGGAAATAAACAGAACAGAGTACTCTGGTATATATGAGTATGTGTGTGTATATGTGAATGTACCATACAGTGTAATACTGGGAACTAATGAGGGAGGTAATTAAAAAAAGAAAAAAAATGGTGACCTAAGACTGGAAACATTCCATATATTTTTTAGTTAGCATTTCCCAGTAAAAGCACAAAGTCTATGTGGCACATGTATGGTCCTATCAAAGATATTGTGCTAAAACTGCTAACCAACCAATTAGATTTATTCCTAGTGGTCACATATTCTTTTTAGAATTTTTCTATATACTATTTAAATACAATTGCAAGGTTTAGTCCTTGGACTTGATTCTTTGCAAAGTTGCGTTAGTTCGCATTTTGATGTGCAGCACACAGATACCAATTAGACACAGATGCATATGCAATAATTTACAACCAAAATCAGGATAACCTATTGCAACACAAAGTGCTACAAATGGTAGACACAAAACACACACATCCTCACACACACTGCCTTGGCTTCCATTACGTTGATGTTTATCATTAGTTGTACATTAAAATTAACCAGGGGACTTTAAATACTAGCCCTAACTCAAACCAAACATACAAAAGTTTCTGGGGGTGTGGCATTAGTCCATTATAAAGAATGTCCGGTTTTTCTAAAATGCAGTCATCTTCGAGAACAAGTGTTTCATAACTGTCTTACAACATTGCCTCAAAGTTGCTAGAAATTATCTTTTCTTCTAGGCCTAGTATTCTGATTTTTCATTATGCTAATAATAACAGATAACATTGCCAAGTGCTAAAGGTAACTATACGATCAATATGTGTCTATGCACAGTGGTCTAGAATGCAGGCTTCTCTATCATTCATTCACCCTTGTGGTAGTGATTACTCCCAATTTCTGTTTATGACACAAATCTTTGCCTGCCTATGAGTACCCTTTAGTCTCAGTACTAGCAGTAGTTATTATCCTGAGCAACAAAATTGTTTCTATTAATATTTGATTATCTTTTATCTTACATTGCAATTAGTTATATTCTATTTTTCTTACTACATAAAACAAGAAAGGGGAAAAAGGCCTCAGAAATACAGATGTAGCTCCAATCCTCTGATTTTCCAGTCGCTTTCCAGTATGCATTTTAATATTAATCTCACATCTTGTTTGTTAATTTTCCTTCTTTCACTGATAAAGATAGAAAGGTAGACAGATGTTTAATCATTTTACTCTTAAGTTCACCTGAATCATTCTCAAAATTTATTGATATATTTGCCAATATAGTTCATATTCCTTTTATGGCACAGTCCATTACTGCTTAGTTTCCTTTGTATATTTCTCTAAATCTTTGAAGTCTAAACACTGAAGTAATATGCATGTGTCAGTCCTTGCAACTCTTATGCTCTCTATTTGTATCTATATCATTGTGATCTCATCCAGTCTTATGGTTTCAAACACCATCTATACAATAAAGACTCCCAAGTGTGCATCCCAAGCATGGTCCTCTCCCCTAATAATCAGACATGCATATCAATTAAGTATTTCAAAGTTAACGTCTCTAAAACCTAACTCCTGTTCTTCCCAAACATCTGCCCCTCTCACATTCATCCCCATGTCAGTTCATGACTATTGTGTCCTTCCAAGTGCTCAGCCTAAACCAATATTTACTCATCCATGACTCCTGTCTTTCTCTCATATCAGAAATCCAATCCATCAGCAAATTCAATTTACCCTAATACTTAATAACCATCTCTGATTATATCCTGGCCCCAAGTTATAATCTTCTCTGACTTGGATTATCACAACTGCCTAATAGCTGGTTTACCTGATTCCATCCTTGCCCCATCCCAATGTCTACTCTCCACATCCTGCACTCAGTATAACCCTGTCAAGATAAAATCGTGTCACATTTAGAACCTTGTGAAGTCCCGATAATAGCCATATACAATCAGTCCCCTATTACTACGCTGACTTTATCTTCTATGATGACACCTTCCACTCTTTCTTTAAACCAAACTGGTCATCTTATTCTTCCTCAAATGCCAGGCATGCTCCTAGTTCAGGGACTTTCCACTTGCTGATCCCTATGCCTGGAATGCTTTTCCCCTAGATAACTGCATGGATACTCCTCCACATTTTTTAAGTCTTTAATTTTCTCCACGGTACTTAGAAACACTGCATATTTTACTGATAACTGTTTTATTATCTTCTTCCCTATCAAGGTATGAACTTCTTCAGGGCAAAGAATTTTGTCTATTTTGTTCATGGATTTAGCCCAAAGGCCTGGAAGAATACCTGGCACACATACTCTACTAGTTCGTTTTCATGCTGCTGATAAAGACATACCTGAGGCTGGGTAAATTATGCAGGAAAAGGGGTTCAATGGACACACAGTTCCATGTGGCTAGGGAGGCCTCATAATTATGGCAGAAGGCAAGGAGAAGCAAGTCATGTCTTACATGGATGGCAGTAGGCGAAGAGAGCTTGTGCAGGGAAACAACCTTTTTTTAAAAAAAATCAGATCTCATGAGACCCATTCACTATCATGAGAACAGCATGCAAAAAGACCTGCCCTCATGATTCAGTCATCTCCCACTGGGTCCCTCCCACAACATGTGGGAATTATGGGAGTGGGAGCTACAAAATGAGATTTGAGTGGGGACAGAGTCAGATCATAACATTCCAACCCCAGCCCCTTCCAAATCTCATAACTTCACATTTCAAAGCCAATCATGCCTTCCAAATAGTCCCCCAAAGTCTCAGCTCATTTCAGCATTAACTCAAAGTCCAAAAGACTCATCTGAGACAAGGGAAGTCCCTTCCACCTATGAGCCTGTAAAATCAAAAGCAAGTTAGTTACTTCCTAGATACAATGGGAGTACAGGCATTGGGTAAATGCAATCTTTCAAATAGGAGAAATTGGCCAAAACAAAGAGACCACAGGACCCATGAAAGTCCAAAATCCAGCAGGGTAGTCAAATCTTAAAATTCCAAAATGAGCTCCTTTGACTCCATGTCTCACATCCAGGTCATGTTGATGGAAGCTATGGGTTCCCATGGTCTTGGGCAGTTCCACCTCTGTGGCTTTACAAGCTATAGCCCCACTTTTGGCTGTTTTCATGGCCTGGCATTGAGTGTCTGTGGCTTTTCCAGGCACACAATGCAAGCTGTCAGTGGATCTACCATTATGGGGTCTGAAAGACAGTGGCCCTCTTCTCACAGCTCCACTAGGTGGTGCCCCAGTAGGGACTCATTGTGGGGGCACCAACCCCACATTTCCCTTCCACACTTCCCTAGCAGAGGTTCCCCATGAGGGCCTCACCCCTTCAGCAAACTTCTTCCTGGGTATCCAGGCATTTCCATACATCCTCTGTGGTCATCTAGCCGGAGGTCCCAAACTTTAATTCTTGACTTCCATGTACCTGCAGGCTCAACACCACATGGAAGCTGCCAAGGTTTGGGGTTTCCACTCTCTAAAGCAACAGCCAGAGCTACACCTTAGCCCCTTCCAGCCATGGCTGGCATGACTGAAACACAGGGTACCAGGTCCCTAGGCTGCACAGAGCAGGGGAACCCTGGGTCCAACCCACAAAACCATCTTTTTCTCCTAGCCCTCTGATCCTGTGATGGGAGGGGCTGTCGTGAAGCCATCTAACATACTCTGAGACATTTTCCCCATTGTCTTGGTGATTAACATTCGGCTTCTCATTACCTATGCAAATTTCTGCAGCAGGCTTGAATTTCTCCTCAGAAAATGGGATGTTCTTTTCTATCATATTGTCAGGCTGCAAATTTTCCAAACCTTTATGCTCTGTTTCCCTTTTTAAATGGAATGCCTTTAACAGCACCCAAGTCACTCTTGAATGCTTTGCTGCTCAGAAATTTCTTTCACCAAATAACCTAAATCACCTCTCTCAAGTTCAAAGTTCCACAAATATCTAGGGCAGGGGCATAATGCCACCAGTCTTTTGCTAATACCCAAAGAGTCAACTTTGCTCCAGTTCCCAACAAGTTCCTCATCTCCATCTGAGACCAACTCAGTCTGGATTTCATTGTCAATATCATTATCAGCATTTTGGTCAAAGCCATTCAACATGTCTCTAGGGAGTTCCACA
Organism: Colobus angolensis palliatus; assembly: GCF_000951035.1. Lineage (NCBI taxonomy): Eukaryota > Metazoa > Chordata > Mammalia > Primates > Cercopithecidae > Colobus > Colobus angolensis. The sequence continues at coordinate 2,839,190 of NW_012116511.1, read as the reverse complement.
CATTCCCACATTTTCCTGTCTTCTTTTGAACCCTCTAAACTATCCCAACCTCTGCCTGTTACCCAGTTCCAAAGCATTTCCAAGTCGGGTATCTATTTAGCAGCACACCACTCCTGGTACCAATTTACTGTATTAGTCCATTTTCACACTGCTAATAAAGACGTAACGTACCTGAGATTGGGTAATTTATGCAGGAAAAAGGGTTTAATGGACTTACAGTTCCACGTAGCTGGGGAGGCCTCACAATTATGGTGGAAGGCAAGGAAGAGCAAGTCACATCTTACATAGATGGCAGCAATCAAAGAGCGCTTATGCAGGGAAACTCTCCCTTTTTTAAAACCATCAGATCTCATAAGACCCATTCACTCTCACAAGAATAGCATGGGAAAGATCCAACCCCTTGATTCAATCATCTCCCACCAGGTCCCTCCCACAACACATGAAAATTATGGAAGCTACAAGATGAGATTTGGGTGGGGACACAGAGCCAAACCATATCATGTGCCATTAAACATATATTTGCTAAATGAATATATGACTGACTTGTAAGTAATAGATAACTGGAAATGTCTAAATCTTCTTCATCATAGTACTTTGATTTGTATTTCAAAATCATATTCAGCAACTTGAGAAAAGTTAAAAGGGATATGAAAGTGATCAACTTCATTAAAGCAAGAAGCAACCAAAAAAAAAAAAAAACCAGAATCAAAGTTTACTAGATAAAGAAAATGTTCTTAACTACAAAATAAATGAAAAAAAACGTGTCCTAATTAACATGGAAGGTCAACTAAAATGAGAACTACATGTAATTTTCATTCACTCTACAGACTTTAATCAACTTCAGAACTGTTACAAGCATATAAATTAGGTTGAATTTTAAACACATTAAAATTCTTTCTTTCTTAATGTTGAAAAAGAGCACATGTTTCTTTGCTCTGCTTAACTCCAAATAGTCAAGAATTATATTTCAGAAGTAATCTTTAATCACGGTTTGCTTTGTAGGCTGTGTTTCACAAATCTTCACAAAAATAGAATGAATTTAACCACAAATATTAAGGTGAAAGTTATATTTCAATAAATATAAACCATAAGTTACTTTCATCTCTAATGTAATTAAGAAGTTATTACATTTATGAACTAGAAAACAAATATAATTAAGTAAAACATAAGTTAGGCCTGCTATCTGGTCATGATTTCATATATAAATATACACAGATACACACAGAGATGTACATACAAACAACGACGCACACAAACATAGACTTAGAGGTAACAAAAAATGACATCAAAAGATTGATGTTGATTTTCTCTTGATTATGAGACATGTATAATTTTCATGTTTTCTAATTCATTTTCACTTCATTCATATACATGTACAAATGTTAAAATAAAAAATAAGCATGAAAAAACTTTCCACTGAAAATACAAATAGAGTCTTGAGAAGAACACCTTTCAGGAATCTGACTACAAAAATTAGATTCTAAAATGATTACTGCTAATGTATATGCATAATCTTTCAAAGAAGTCAAATAATTTCAAATAATACTATGTGAAATATGCTATGTAATTGAAAATATATATGTATCTCATTTTTGGATAAATTTTACAGGCAGAATTTTGTCACTTCCTACTTTCATCTATTTTCTTCTTATAAATGCTGTTTTTACAAGTATGCATAAATATCTTCTACTTTTATCTCCACTTCAATATAATTGTTACCCTATGCAAAGTTCAAGTAAGATGGAAAAAACAAAATGAGTTACTTGCTATGGTTAAAATGACCTTAGAGATTAAACTTTAAGAAGCTATTTTAATTATTGAATGTCCATCACAGTAAAGTACTATTCAAGACACTACTAAGAAAAGAGGGGAGGGGA
>NW_012116511.1:2809538-2837100 GCF_000951035.1 Colobus angolensis palliatus | reverse complement strand
GGGAAGGGAAGGGAAGAGAAGGGAAGAAAATGTCCTACTCCCTGTTCTTTTCGGAAACTGGTGACCCCAATTTCAGCTACTTTATTTGCTCATACTCCAGTTACCTGATTCTTCCTTTCTACTCTATCTCTATACTCTGCCATTACTACCTATAGTCATGGGATAAAATATCATGAATCGAATAAATGTTATATGATGCACTGCCATGAACCATGTGACTGAGTCTCATTCTTTGAAGTGCTGTCTAGTAAAATGACATGGAATAATTAAAGATCCAAGTATCAACCCGTTTACATTACCAACACAGTACTCTTGTTACTTCATGGGATTATAAAAACATACTTTCACTGTTTTCAAAGTTTGTTCACAATCATGTATTATTTTGGTCCTTACAACTACTTTCTGGGAAAAGAAGGACAAATAGGAAAGTCTTGATTTTACCTTTAAGAAAGAGAGGACAATCTGTCCACATCATGTGGTGTAAGTGCTAGAGTCTAGAGCCTGAGTCTTCCAAAATAAGAAGTTCTTTGGTAGAAATGCTTCAGTTGCCTTATTTTACCTCATAAGGTATTGAAGAAAAGGAACAAAATTTTATATTCCCCAAAATATCAAATCCTTTACAAGTCAAACATACTCTCAGACTTATGAAATATTTGGTAAGTCACATGTTCCTTTCTAACACTACTTGGCTAGACAGAGGGAAAAAGCCTTGATCGTCCAGGGCATTCACTTTAGGAATGGATGACAAACTCTCTCAGTGTTTATTTTGTTATTTAATAATATTTGCTATCTAATATTTCGTTGTTTAATAATATTTGTGTGCTCATTGGTTTGTTTTTACTTATGGCTTTATTTGTAATAATCAACATTAAGTTGCAGGAAATGAGAAACACAATACTCAAAGTAATTTATCTAAGCATTCCCATGGACAATAGGTAAGTATATGGAAGAAAAAGGATGAAGGGGATTTTCCAAATCCTGTTCAGCCTGGATGTAAACCCTAGCAAACGAGCTTTCATCCCAATAGTGTAGCAAGCGGAACACAAAACAGATGTGTTTATCAATAACAGAAAAAACCTACAGATTTTAGTCTTAGGAGAGAAAAACATTCACACTACAATTCTTTGAGAATAAAGAATTTTAAATCCTTTAAACTCTAGATACAGTTAACTCTCCTTGAAAGGATGAAAATAAAACTAAAAGAGTGCAGAGGAGACTTTGTAGAAAGAATCATCTTTGATTGCATCAGCACAAGATAGGAGACTAGGAGATGACCAAAGTGGGAGTTTTGTTTCCCTTTATAAATGTAACCCCCCATCCCCTCCACAGTGCCTTAGGGACCTGTTCAGTGTTGTACTCTATAGAATTTTGCTACTATTCTGTGTGATTATTCTGATATTCTGTGTCTAATATATGTATGTGTGTGTATTTGTATATGTTGTGTGTAGGAAGGTATGTGATTTTCCAAGCATATATTATTTCCAAGCATAATATTCCAAGTATACACACACACACACACACACACACATATACACAATATTACAATTTTAAAGGGTTTATACACTCTCTAAACACATCTCTGGAGCTGCAGGTTTAAAAGAATCTGCATTTGACATACAAAGTAACTGAAAACACATTAATTATCATACCATGTAAAAGAGACCTAGGCCGGGCGCGGTGGCTCAAGCCTGTAATCCCAGCACTTTGGGAGGCCGAGGTGGGCGGATCACGAGGTCAGGAGATCGAGACCATCCTGGCTAATATGGTGAAACCCCGTCTCTACTAAAAAAAATACAAAAAACTACCCAGGCGAGGTGGCGGGCGCCTGTAGTCCCAGCTACTCGGGAGGCTGAGGCAGGAGAATGGCGTAAACCCGGGAGGCGGAGCTTGCAGTGAGCTGAGATCCGGCCACTGCACTCCAGCCTGGGCGACAGAGCGAGACTCCGTCTCAAAAAAAAAAACAGACCTACAGGGAACAGAGAGTACTTATCCTTCTCTCATTCTTCAAAAGAGGTAACCAAGGCATAGGTAAGACGGCCAACCTAATGGGTTTCTCATTTTAGAATAAGAATTCACAGCTAACAATCTGGGCACAGCCCAAACATCTGAAAACAGGTTAAAAAATTACTCAAATATGTATAATCCAAGTAAGTATCTTTACAAGTTCTACTGTAAGACATAAAACCAAAATCTGTTTGTGCAATAGAATATCCAGATTTTTAAAAATATGACCAACTCTATCAGACAGTTTGAGACCCATTTTTTTCCAAATCTAGGTATTTGCTGGTACTTGTTTGTGTTTTTGCAGTGTGAGATACTTCTAACAATTTTTCCAGTGTCTCAGCTTTAAATGTTGTTGCAGAACTTCTTCCTCTGCCTTATGACATCATAGACTGCAGCTGTTGTCAACATTAACTAAAATTCAAGGTAAAAGGTTGTATTTCATTAGGAAATTTTTTAATTAGAATGATCACAAAGCAATTCAATAACCCACATGGAATAACTACATAAAAACAGTCTTAAGACTTGAGAAATAATAAACCTTTTCCCAAACTATTTCCATACCTCATTGTTATATCTTTGTTGTAAAAATCATTTCTAGATACCATTATGTGTTAGAGTGCAAAGCAACTGTACTCAGTGAGCAATCATGTAACAAAGGTAATTTTCAGAATTGGATATAAAATAATTCCTAATGAGCTACTGAAAAATTGTGATGAGAAAATGCAATTTATTCCTCGCTTTAAAAAAAATGTGAAAGGAATTCAAATCGATTTCTTATAGATTAATGAGATTACTAATCAGCCATGTCACCTTGGGCCAGAGGGAAGGAGGCAAATAGTATTCATTCACCATCATACTACCAGATGCTGCACACTGTATTTCATTTCACTGGTACAACAACATTTACAGAGAGAGAGAGAAAAATGTCATTATTCATAATTTACTGATGGGAAAATGGAAGCTCAGAAAGGTTATATGTCATGACCAAATCTCGAGCAATAAAACCTAGATTTAAATTCAGGTTACTCAGGTTCCCGTGTCAGTTTGCCTATTTCCACACTATTCTTTATTTGTAAAATGAAAGTTTAGTCTAGAGATAATCTCTGGGGTCTCTGGGTTCAGATTTAAAAGAAATTAATTTCAGACCAGGCATGGTGGCTCATGCCTGTAATCTCAGAACTTTGGGAGGCTGATGTGGATCACTTGAGCCCAGGAGTTTAAGACGAGCTTCGGCAACATGGCAAAACCCCATCTCCACAAAAAAATGCAAGAATTAGCCAGGTGTGGTGGCATGCACCTGTAGTCCCACCTGCTAGGAAGGCTGAGGTAGGAGGATTGCCATGACTGCGACACTGCACTCAAGCCTGGGCAACAGAGCAACACCCTATCTAGAGAAAAAAAAAAAAAAGAAAGAAAGAAAGAAAAGAAAACATCAATTTCAGTAACGTTAAAAGTATTATAATGGTGCTAGTACCAAAATGGTTTATATGATATGCTGAGTTTGGAGATTTTGTGTGTAAAAATACTAGGAAAATTGAGCACAAAGAACTACGACTTCTATTATAGAATACTATCTTTTCAACTATATATAATCATGTCCTTTTAAATCCTTTCAAAAATGGACAGTAAATATTTAAAAGCAGCATAAAGAAAACCTATATGAAAATTATCTTTTTTTTTTTTTTTTTTAAACAGAGTCTTGCTCTGTCACCTAGGCTGGAGCGCAGTGGTGTGATCTCAGCTAACTGCAACCTCTGCTTCCCGGGTTCAAGAGATTCTCCTGCCTCAGTCTCCCAAGCAGCTGGGATTACGGGTGCACACCAACAGGCCTGGCTAATTTTTTTGTTTGTTTTTTGGGTTTTTTTTGTATTTTTAGTGAGATGGGGTTTTACTATGTTGGCCAGTCTGGTCTCAAACTCCTAGCCTCAAGTGATCCTCCCGCCTCAGCCTCCCAAAGTGCTGGGATTACAGGTGTTAGCCACCACTCCCAGGCAAATATTATAAGTTGTTTTTATTGACCATCCATTTCTCTTTATTTCTTCCACTCTAATGATTTCTTGGGACCTATAGGTGTCCACTTCCTAAACATAGATGTAGAGTATTTGAAATTTCAAAACAACTTTTGTACCACTGCTACTGGTTCAGTAAAAAAGCAAAAAAAAAAAAAAACTGCTCAGCCTGCAAAAATAAGAAAGTAACATCAATGCCATCCTATTTTTTTAAGGGTTTATATAAATTTTATTACTAGGGAGAAAGACTTTATGATAAGGAATGTGACATATGGTAACAGTCAGCTCTTCCCACTGGCTTTTCTTCATTGACTAATTTTGAGTCAAAGAGAAGAGAAGAAATAGTCACTACTAAGATAAGAAGAGTCTGTTTCTTGGTTCCAATGGCAATGAATATGCCTGAATAATCCAGTCTAAAAAAATCAAAATCAATGCCTATTACATAAAGCAAGATGTTCTTGTCACAATAACATCCTTAATAGCAAAGTTTAACTCTAAGATCTAACATGAAAAATATAATCTTCCAATACTGGGGCAAAGATCTAAACTTCTAAATATTTCATATAACTTGCAGAAAAAAACATAAACACTATCAGTAGAATATTATTATAGTGTTATACAGGGCTGCAATTAAACCCACTCAGTCAATCCTCTTGACCAGATTCATCCCATTCATTCATCTACATTAAAAAGCTTCAAAAGGCCATTTTACAATAGTATAGTACATTAAGAGCAGTTAAATTCAAATCATTTTCTAAAATATTCCTTTTTCCTTCATGTAAATTTATCATTCCATTTATGTATTCATTCAAAAATAACTTGAGTTCCAACATAGTTAAGATATGCTTTCAAGAAGAAAGTTGAGAAAAGCATGTTTATATTTTTAAGCTTTTGAGCTATTCATAAAACAGTTATTTATCATAGGTCCATGTGCCAAACACAGTGCTAAACTGCACAACACTGAATGGTGGTATTGTTTCACCTTATCCTTAATTTTAAGCATCAATTTCTTAATTCTATTGTCAAGAACAGTGTGGTTTCATGAACAATAGCATACCTTTTAACATTGTTTTAAGTATCATTGTTTGTAGCCACAAAAGTAATAAGTCAAAATCATTAGTAGATTACATTCAGAAAATATATTGACAGTTTAAACACATTTTTATTTTCTATAAAATGCTAAGTTAAATTATATCTTAGCCCTATATAAAGTAATATACTAGAAACATGAGAAAAATTAAATACCCAACTGCTTTATACAGCTACTATTGAATTTACTTCTTAAACTTTTCAGAAGGATAATATTTTTGTTGCTTTGGATGCTAATTTAGGAAATAAATTCCTACCTTTTTAGGTTTGCTCATTACCAGCAATTAAATCAAAAACACAATTTCAAATTAACTTTTCCCTTCCTAATAAATATTCTTTCTCATTCAAGATTCACTTTGACAACTGGTTGAAGGTGGACTTCTAGTTGATATGTTCCATATGCACGATAGCCCAAACAATGTTGTCCTTGCCATATTTTCATTAATAAAAACCTTTTCTTGGTTTACAAACCAAATTTAATGGAGATACCTCTCAACATGTAAGTTGCTAGAGATACCTCTCAATACAAAGATTTTCGGACAATATTTCTATTTTTTTCCTGAGAAATTATTTTTACTTATGACTCAAAAACTCTATATAACATGTAAATCAGGGGTGTTCAACCTTTTGGCCGCCCTAGGCCACACTGGTGTTAGGCCACATTCAAAGCTATCCTGGGCCACATGTGGCTGGTGGGCCATGGGTTGAATAAGCTTGATGTAAATTAAACTACCAGTGGAAAGAGTTTGTTGTGAGTTACATTCAAATACAACAGTTAGTAAAACATCAGAATAGCATAGGTATTTTGAAAAGGCGTAGAGTGACTACAAATAGAATGTGTGCAGAACATAATGAATTTAAAGAAATGCATTGAATACAAGGCAATCATGAAACAAATTGTTTGGTGACCAGAAAAAATTTTTTAAAGCTTTCACTGTCAAATATTATATTAATGCCAGACTGGAATTACATTTTCTCTCTGTTAAAATAACAAATTGATCTTAGTATTTTCAGTGTCTTCTTAAAAAGAGGTCACAAAAAATTATTCCTAAGCTTCTGTTTAATCTGAGGAAAGATTGGGTATCTCTCCAGGATAATATTATACACATTAAGTTGATTTTATTACGGTTTTGATGATTAAAAACAAAGACAACTTTATTTCTTGGAAGAGCTGAGTTTCCTTATCATTGTGTTACCTTCTATTTTATTTTTAAATATTAAAATTAATTACTATATTAATATAATTAATATCATAAACATTAATAATTTTAAAATACTGGTATTGTTCTTTATTTTTAGGCATCTGTCTTAATCAAGTGACCAATCTCCTGTGATAACTCTTCTGATTCTTCCTTGCATGATAAAACAATAAATTCAGAAAAAATAAAAATTTCAAGAGGTCTTTTCTTCTAATCTGCCTTTGTGATTTCCTATAGGTCTTTGGACAACCACAGGGATTCATTTCCTTGCCTTATAAGATTAGGAACAATAAAAATAATTAAATTTATTTGTTATGCTCCATATTTTTTAATTAGCTCAACACCATTATAAGGCTTGCATAAAAAAGAGCTTCAAATCAGAGAAGTTCAACTTTCTGTGAATTAACTTTTTTCAGGTAATATAAAATCTTTGTCCAAAATAATTCAATTTACAGAGAGACATGGCAAGCTGTTAATACAGTCACTGTGCATATATTGTTACTTTCAGAGGAGCTGTTAACCAAATACTTATTAAATAGTAAGTCATACCCTGATAGAGAATTTTTCTCTTTCCTAGTGTGATACGGTTGATTACCATAATAAATTAATCACAATCATTCAGTCATTCAGCAGGTGGTTTCTGCATTCCTCCCATACTTGCCTGAAGGCTCTGCTATCAACTATAGGCTCCACAAATTAAGTCCTTGAATACTGGCCTCAATAGAAAATACTAGATCAGGTACTTCTAACTTTGATGTCTTCAAGGACCAGCCTCAAGGGTATAAGCTTCAGAGCTGACATCACCTACACATCAGCCAGAATATACCAGGTTACTTAGCCAGAATTTCTGGGATTGATGACTTCATGAAATAAACTGTAATCCCCAAATTCAAGAAATAAATAATGAGTTGAATATAACTTAATGAACTCATGAGGTGAATCAATTTCAGATTATTTGGGAGATTTTCAGTATATTTTTAATGTTCTGTGTTTTTGACTGGTATGTATAATAATAAAGCTTTTCATTTATCTTGATTTAACTTTAATCCTTGACTTAATAAAGGTTCTTTAATTGATATCCGCTTCTAATTACATCTAAGATATTCAGTAATACATTTCTTCTACTTTTCTTTCAATGGCAGTTAACTGGATAAATAACTAAGAAGAGGCCTTTTTTTAAACAGAATATAGTTTGAAAAATCAACTGTACAAATTGTTTGATTAAGAACTTTTTTACTAAAATACATATGATAAGCTCACCAAAGAGACAAAGGCTGTATATTTCATATGTGGAACCAGTCAATACCTATAGAGCCCTCCCAGTAACTGCGTCTGTTACCCAGTCTACCTAGTCTGAGTTTATAGGGTCCCAGCCTGAGAGGAAATGGTCAATCCCTGGCAAGCCAGGAAGCTCAGATGATTTGGGAGACATAAAAGACGAAGGAATTCACCCACACTTATAAATACTTCAAGGGAAATACTCCTAAAGGAGATGGCTATTTTGAATTGGTTCCTAAGCTTCTGAAAAGAAGAAGAAACCAAGATTTGTTTTTTAAAATACTCTGAAGTAATAAAGGCTACTGAAAACACAATTCTAGATTTCTAATGAAACCTTCAAATAGATGTTAATTTTCCACTCTTACTAATTGTTTAATATTGCGTGGCACTGGATATTTCAATCCTAGTACAAGGTTTATGTCAATAAACACTTCTTGCTGCACCTATCTAAAGGAAACAGGCTGGGTGCAGTTGCTCATGCCTGTAATCCCAGCACGTTGGGAGGCCGAGGCAGCCAGAGCATATGACATCAGGTGTTTGAGACCAGCCTGGCCAACATGGTGAAACTCCATCTTTACTAAAAATACAAAAATTAGCTGGGCATGGTGGTGCATGCCTGTAATCCCAGCGACTTGGGTGGCTGAGGCAGGAGAATCATTTGAACCCGGGAGCCGAATGTTGCAGTGAGCCAAGATCGCACCACAGCACTCCAGCCTGGGTGACAGAGCAAGATTCTGTCTCAATCAATCAATCAATCAATCAATCAGACAAAAACTAAAGGAGATCACTTTTTTGTTGTTTTTAACAAGAATCATCCTTGGATAATATTTATGATCCTAGGGCGGAAGTTTTAAGAAAAAATGTTCAAAACTTGGGACCCAGCACAAGAATGACTATATATCCTTCACCAAAGGATTAGCTAATATTTAAAAGTATGTCACTTCATCAGAGTCACTAATTACCACTGATTAAGATATTTTACAACTCTGTGAAAAAATATTTAACTTGTAAAACATTTATAGCAACACAAATGATACATTATAATAATGCAAACAAATTTTGTCTAGTACAGAGGAAAATGATTTGTCTGTTAGTAAAGATAGCCTCACGGTTTCACTTTGATTGTCTTATTAGACATTTAGTATAAAATTTAGGAATCTTATTCTACCATTTTTTCTTTCACTGATTATGTTTCCCTTATTCCTATAATCTTTTGAACCAGTCGTACTAGCCTGCTGGTTACCCCAATAATAAATTAATCTATCTTTAGCATATATTCATTCACATACACACTGTATAACACTTGACTCTTTCTTAGTTTTAGAGTTTTTTAAATAAAGTATGTTCCCGTATTTATTCCATGTCATAAAAATCATAAGGAAAACAAGAGAGAATGAAAAATTTTTGTGAGTAACAATGGCAGGTTAGAAAGGTAAGGTAAGCTTACTAGGGTAGGAAGATTTTCTGCTTTCATGGTACAGATGCAGTAAATGTGTGAAATTAAGGGAAACCTGATGCTAGGCTGAACAACGCATTACAGCAGGGGTGTCCTATCCTTTGGCTTCCCTGGGCCACCCTGGAAGGAGAAGAATACACTAACATTAATGGCAGCTGATGAGCTTACAAAAAAAAAAGGCAAAAAATCTCATAATGTTTGAAGAAAGTTTACAAATTTGTGTTGGGCCATAGGCAAAACCATCCTGGGCAGCATGTGGCCCACGGGTTAGACAAGCTTGCACATTAGAGAATACAATGTTGTTTTAATAAATGCTTTATTTGTGCATTCTTCTAAATCCCACAGCTTTGAAATTCTACCTACAGATCTATACTACCATATCTGTATCAAAGAGTATCCCAGAAACGTTTTTTGTGTTCATTTATTGATACGTATAAGACATAAGGAGGAGATAACTAAGAACCTCTTTTTCTTCAAGATACTGTTGTGTCTGAGTTTTGTATCCGGAATAGCCGTAGATTTTAGAACTTTAAAGGGAGATAGCCTAAGGTAAAAAGATGACCTACTGGAATGGAGAAGCAAAGAGAGAAGAAAAAATCTGAATTGTTGATGAAATCACTGAGCCACTGAATAAGCCAACTCTGGACCTTTTGTTATGTGAAAGTAGCCTTCCTTATGGTTGAAACACATTTCTAGTTGTGCTTCCCATTACTTGCACTGGAAAAAGCATAAGAGATACAACTTCTGCCACCCCTTCAAGTCAGCCCTGATTCTTTTTGCTGCAGTCTCTAAAGAAGGATCTCTACATATATTTGTTTTATAAAGTTCAAAGGTTAAATCCTTATCCTATATCTCTACATATCTGGATTCCTAGCCTTGCCTTTCCCAAGACATAAAACCATTGGCAATTTACTTAAGCTCACCTGACTTCAGTTCCTTCATCTACAGAATCATGTGAATACATATTCCAAAGGCATTTTGGGAGAATTAAGTGAAATGACATATTTTAAATGCTTGGGATTACACAGAAGGAGTCAGAGAAACATTTTTTAAGTATCCAATAAGTCTGACCTAACATGGATAAAAATCACACACTCAAAACATAACTTTCGAATACTGAAATTTGCCACCCTACTTTCCTATTTAATCTCCAACTCTTAAATAACTGAGGTGGGAGGAACATACAGAAATACATAACCAGCCTGATGAAGTTTGTAAAACTGTCCTATTTAATTTTATTCTCATAAACCTAGAAAAAGCAAGCCAGCATCTTTTCAATCAGCATTGCTAGGTGGAGATTCCATGATGCTGTGAGCATTTCTAAGTTGTCATATGCTCTAAATTTAGAAGATGTGCACTTTTCATTGAAAAATATATCTCAGCCAATAATTTCCTCTTTGGGGAGGGAGTAGAGGTCTTTAAAACATACTATAGTACTCTTGGCAGGAACTATGTTGGAAAACTAACATTCTTCCAAGATTTTAAAGCATCTTTTATATGTAATGATAGTCTAATATATAATCATAACTCCATATTTTCACATTAACTATATGAGATAATTAATATCATATATATTTTTAAAAATTCCTAGTTACTTACCTTCTCTTGGTTTTTTTTTGTTTGTTTTTGGTGTATGTATGTGTGTGTGTGTGTGTGTGTGTGTGTGTGTGTATGTATTTCCCTGGCATTCTTCTTGTGTTTGAAAGATAATAAGCTTTTAAACTGAGATAGTACCTAGCTATCTTGAGTCAAGTTTATTTTTGGAGAGGAGAAGTATAAGGTCGTAACTGTTATTTTCAGTCACACTGCTACCAAGGAAAAGTAATTTTGAGTCTTTGGACTATCTATTGATTTTAAGGTATATGTTAAAGGTCACTATATAGTCTTTGAAATTGCTGTGTATTCTTATCTTAATTCATCTAGGAGGTTGGAAATTCTCTAGCACTGACACCTATATTATTATTTTTTTCTTTTTTTTAATTCTAGGCTGTTATTTTCCCCTGAAATATATTAGGACATATCTAACTTAGATGCATTATGTGCCTGAAATATCAAGAAAAAATTCCAGTCTCAGTATGCCATTTCTGTCCACTGTAATTTAGACATTTTTCATGTTGCATTTATGTCCGCGAGGGTAATAGTCCTTACATTAAAAACCAGCCTTCATTAAGTGGCTCACCCTTCAAGTAGTCCATTACAGCCTTTCATTCTCTCACCTTGCACTGCTTCCAACTCCCACTGTTTTTAATAAGCAACTCAAATGTGGCAAACTATCTTCTCTGTGCAGAGGGCAAAAGCATCAATAGCCAGATGATAACATGGTTTGGAAGAGCACATCAAAATAAGCCCATAATTCTCATCCTAAAATACCTCACTGCAAACAAAGACTTAAAATTATTTTCAAACCCTAGACTTTAGTCTGATTCCTTTCGTCCATGATCTTTTCTTTTACCATACATGCTCTAATGAGACAGCAGATAATATGTGTGTTTCTAAAGGTTTGCTTAAACAGACATGCAGCAAGTGTTTATCAAATAACTAAAAATAACATACAGGTAAATCAAAGGAAGGGCAAAGCGTCTCCCCAAGGGATGAGAATATCATAGAGAAAATCCTGAAGTTTGGCAGCAATTCCAAACAACAGCAAGTCTCAGATTCCATTTCCCACAAAGGGTAAGAAACAGTCATTTAAAGCTTTCAAATTGTGGAAAGAAATATTTTAAATGAAGTGGTAGAAGATCATTCTGGATTAAATGAAATAAATTATATAGCTCATTATATAGTGGATTTAAATAAATGCCCATGCCCAAGTCAAGGAAATTTGTCAACTTAACTACAATGATGAAGTACGGTGGTACTGGAACAAGAGTAACTTTTATATTAGACAGACAGATCTAAGTTCCAATTCTGTCCCTGAGTGACAATTATTCTATCACTCTCTGCCATGTTTTGTCTCTGGTAGATATGCTGTTAAGATATTCACTCCACTACAATTTTACCAGGCTCTTGTGAGGATTAAAGGAGACATGTCATGTCCCTAGTATAGTAAAACTCAGTAAGGGACTAGTAAGTGGTAGCTAATAGTAGTAAGTACTTTAATCTCAGAGATGCTTATCTAAAAGTGCTTGAGTTTGCAACATCATTGTTTTCAAACTGCCCTTTGGAGCCATATGTCTCTAGGCGTTTTTCAGAGAAGCCACCTGGATGGAGCCAGGGTGGTACAGAGAAAGGGGTAGACGATGAGAAGGTAGGGGATTATAAAACAAGTAAGTTCCAGGACCATTCATTCCTTGTGATTGATTTTAAATATTAAAGCGGTAGAAAATATTATTTTTTAAAAAAAGAATTCTATTACTTAAAAAAAAAATTCTGAAATCATTGAATGATGCATAACCTTCCAGCTTTAAACCTCTGCAGTTTTCAGGCTCCTTAGAATCTCACACCTATATCCAGTACTTTTGGAGGTTTTCCCATCTGTGTTAATGGCCTCATGTTAAGCCCTTCCTCTCCCTACTACCACCAAACCTCTCAGCTCCCCTTAGGACAATTGTACATGTTCACGGACATACTCTCTTTGGTTGTGTTTACAGACAACGCTAAGTAGATGACAAAAAGAAAGTAAACCAACATTTTGGCCTGATTTTCTCAATCTTCTAATACAAAACTAGCCATAATATTGCAAGTCAATATTCGTTGCCAATACTACATGCACAGAACTTTATACTACCACTCTCTGCCATGTTTTCTCTCTGGCAGATATACTGTCAAATAATTCTGTTAATTCAGCTGTGTGAGATTTTTGGCCTTTACGACTTTGTAAAAAACATATGCTTTTTCATTAATCATCTATAATGGGGGATGAAAATATTAGTCACAGTGATCCACTACTTTTGGTAACTGATCACTGTTCGCAGAGAGAAAGAAAGCATAAGTTAACATAAGGACTTCCTTGAAATTTCTTCTCAGATGTATTAAAATGTGTTACATGGCATATATAACATTGTTTTAACAAATTATTACCAAATTAAATTATTACTAAATCTTCTATAAAACTAAGAGACTAATATCATTACTTAGCAAACTTAGCTGAAATAATGTTACCTATACCTTTTATTGTATGAATCAAATTATGGACACCAATGTCTTATTTAATTTTCACTTAATCACACTATCAGAAGAAAGCCAGGTACAAAATCATGTGACTCATACATGCTCCCCACTGAATAAAAAAGCGCACTAAATCTCTCCAAATAAATAATTGAAGAATGGTAGTGGAATTATCTGTTTTATAATCCCCTGGCTCCATCAGGGTGGCTTCTCTGAAAAACACTTAGAGACATATGGCCCTAAACTACTGAATCAGAACTCACTCAGTTTCATAAGGGAGGAGGAATGGTTCCTTACTTCAATCTTCAGAGTAATTTAATGACAAAGGGCTTTCATTTTTTACTATATATATATAGTGTGTGTGCATTTTAAATAAAGAATCCTGTACAATTATTTTCATTATTATCAGTGAAAACACTAGACTGAAGGTGGGATACAATTCAGTCATAATTTTAAATACTATCAAATAAGTTCTCTAGAGACGCTAAACTAAAATTCAATTAGCCATTTTACAAAAACCTGTTAAAAATAAAAAGCAGTTGTAATTACAGTCAAAGATAAATGTGTTGAGATATCAATCACAATCCCTACTCTCAGAGCTAGGACAGAACATATAGTAAAATGATCAAATATGTTTGCTTCATGAGGTCATAAGCATAAAAAATATTGACAAACAAGGTCAAGAATGCACATGTCTTTGAGATCAAAGAACGATTTCTAGTTCCATGCAACAGCTCTTATTCTCTATGGGTTCCGAAAATACACATACAATAGATTTTTGAGGAACAGAAGATCGGGATTTGGCAAGCAAAAGTCAAAAACAAAAAGAGAGAAAGAAATACGAAAAGAGTACACAAAAAGACAAAAAAAAAAAAAGTTAATTTTTGGTAGAATTAACAACATTCAAGTGTATCCAAAATAGATAGGTAATATTCATAAAGATAAAGGTCAAAGCTTAATAATTTTATGTGAAGGTCTAATTACATAAAAATCTCAACTCAATATAATGTTTGGTAAATGGGGTATTTTTTAATTCAAATAATTTTCTAACAAGAGGAGTTTGTTTAATTCTTGACAAAAATATTTTAAAACTTACATTACAGAAGTTGACATTTTTGTCTAAGAAAAATTAAATTTTTTTTGAGAATGGTCTATGTTCATAAGAGTTTTTTTTTTTTTAAAAAAAAAGACAGTCTTTCTCTGTCACCCAGGCTTGATCTCGGCTCACGGCAACCTCCGCCTCTCAGGTTCAAGCAATTCTCCTGCCTCAGCCTCCTGAGCAGCTGGGATTACAGACGCTGTCACCACATCTGGCTAATTTTTGTATTTTAAGTAGAGACAGGGTTTCATCATGTTGCTCAAACTTGTCTCAAACTCCTGACTGCGTGATCCACCCACCTCGGTCTCTCAAAATGCTGGGATTAGAGGCATGAGCCACCATGCCCGGCTGTTCATATAGTCTAATGGACAGAAGGACATGTAAGAAATATACTATAAAAATAGTTACAATGTAAGTAGTACATAGTACTGTGGGCCGCATATTCTGATATGAGGATAGAAGAAATAGACCTTCAAGCCAGTCAGGAAGAGCTTCTCAAAGCTAGTAGAACGTGAGTAGACACAGTAAGAATGGGTAAGAGATTGATGAACGGATAAGTAGACACAGAAATATTTCAGCAGAGGGAAGAGAACAACACAAGGCCCATACAAAGATATCAACGAACACAGTGATTTTTTAGTTGGGAGGAGAGAATCCAGTATGGTAAGAAAACAAGAAGTTTGGACCCATTTGAGGATTTCTATTTTATATCTTTTGTTCTAATCCATGACATTTTATTTACTGTTTTAGTTTCCCAGGCTTGTGTGCACTGGTTTTATTTATTTTTTCTCAATTTACATTGACATATCAGATACATAAAGAAAAGTACACAACTCATCATTGCACAGCTCAATGACTTTCTACAGATTTCACCACACGTCAAACTGTAAAATGCCATCCAGATGAAGAAACAGAATATCACCAGCATCTGGAAGACTCCTTCATGCCACCTGACAAGCACTAACTATCATTACCCAAACCCTCCTTCAAGTAAATAATATGCTGATTTCTAACATCATTGATTAGTTTTGCCTGTTTCTGAAACTTACATAATTTATATAAATGTATACAATATATACTCTCTTGCATCTGGTTTCTTTCCGTTAAGATTGTGTTTGTGGAATTCATTCATATTATTGTATAAAGCAATGGTTCTTTCATTTATTTGCAGTACAATATTCCACCTTATGAATATGCCATCATTTATTTATACATTGCACTGCTAACAGACATTTGGGTTGTTTTCAGCTTGGAACTATTATGAATGCCGATGCTATCAACATTCTTGCACATGTCTTTTGGGGAACATGTATACTTAGTCCTGCTGGGCTTATACCCAAGAATGGATTTGTTGGTCATAAGGTAGTACAGATTTATGCTCCAACAGTGGTATCAGAGGGTTTTACTTACTCCATATTCTTACCAACATTTGGAATTAAAATTTTCACTTTTCCACTGATTGTACAGTAGTTTCTCACTGTGTTTTAAATATGCATTTCCTTGATAACTGAGTTAAGTAGGTGCCCATAATTTCATGTGATTTGGGGATATTAGAACTGTCTTACGAAGTACTTATTCTTTTGTATGTTATTTTTTATTCTATTTGGCAGACCTTTCAGTCATCATCATTGTAATCTGACCAAACTAGTATGTGGGACTGTGTAGTAAGTAGGAATTGCTGCAGAACATTTTAAGCAATGATTGATGGTACTGTATCTCTTCATGAATAGAAACAATTTTCTTTTTGTCTATTATTCTCTACTATCCATCTTCAACCTTCTTTCATTCTATTTATTCATCCTGTCTTTTTTCTCTCACTCTTGGCTTTTAGTCCAAAAAGGTCAATAAACAGAAGCCAATTAACAGCACCAAGTATCACACAGTTCAATAACAAGTTAGGTTTGGAGAGCCAGCTTTTATAGAATTGCCAAACATTTGGGGGTTTTTGTTTGTTTTGTTTTTGTGTGTGTTTTTAAAGTACATAAAGAAAATAAGCATGCTTGCTAATTTATATGACACTAAAAAGATCATAACATTTTAGTATGATAAATCTAAATGTCTCCTTTATGCCAATTTATGAGCAAGGAATGTTCAGTCAGCACTTTAAAGGAATATCAGAAGGAAAATGAAAACAATAGCATCTATTATAAAAAGAGATGACTAAAAGAAGAATATACATGAGTGCTTTCTCTCACCTCTCTGAAGACTAAACACGTTTCATTCGGCAAAGTGGCCGTGACCTTTTTCCCTCCTCTGCATGATTAATTACTTAATGTACTATTAATTGGAAGATATGGCTGAATTTCAAATGCTTTCATTTTCTGTGCATATCATCCTGTACTGTAACCACCGATTAAGCTGTTCATCAAAGGTGAGCCAACAAGGTCATCTGAGCAGTAATTCTTCAACTATTCATTACCCACCATCAATGGTAATTAGCAATGGTAACATTTCCATAAATCAACATCTTTCTTATTATTCTATGATGATAAACATTCAAAATATGTGCATCCCAGCCCACCCCCTTTAATTTTATATGAAAAGTTCAGTCTAAATATACCACAGAGAAAATTCAGGTGAAAAATTACAGTAGTTTAATTAAAATGCACCAGGAAAATAAGGTTACCTATCTTTGAAAGAAAAAATACAAATCTAGGCACAAAATTAAATGAGTCTGCTGACAAAGTAGGGGTCAAATATAAGAAGCAAAGAGTGTCAACTACACAGTTCCAATTTTCCCTCTGCAAAGGAAATTATGGCTCAGTTCAGCCTCAGAAATAACCATTTGCCTACTCAGTCGCGGAAAGTGACAATTCAGAGTAAAAAGCAAATTTAATTCGTTCTACTATAAAAGTACACATCACGGGGGAACCAATAAACATTTTTTCAAGGAAATATTTACCATATTCATGTACAAACCAATAATTACATTTAGAAATGTAACTTTTAGGTTTTGTTTTATTTGCTTTGCATGATTGTGATAAATTGTTTATTGTTGGTGTTTTCACTTTTTGTTTTTTTAAATCATATTAATCAGCAAGTTCAGGGACGCTGCTGATAGAATTTTCACTCTTCAATAACCAGAACTGACATTTTCACTTCTAATGGCCATGTCTAAAATTGTCATATCTAAAATTCACACTCAAGAAGGCCTTACTCATTTTGTAGAAAAATTAATTCTAAACCATTTTTAATCATAATAAAAATACTAAAACATATTCTGAAACCTAAATTATTAGTACTAAGTAATCAGCATGGTATATTATATATTGTAATAGCATAATGATATATATTATATATACATGACTATATATAATATATAATTATGTACCATGTACTATTCTTGTTTCTTTCTAAATATTGGAAGGAAAAGAGTTTATTCTCTTTCATGTTGTATTTTTCAATTCCTGTTTACATTTTCAATGTTACAATTTAATGTTATTGCTAAGCATATATGCATAGAACTTGGAATTTGCTCCAGATTAACATGCAGAATTGAAAAGCACAACTATTAGTCCAATATTGTATGAAATGGTATGTAAATAATGACATCCTATGTTAATTGTGTGTTTTTCCTAAGTAAGATGAAACACACTGTACACTGGCTTAAACAATTATAAATTATATTATCTCACAAAACCCTAAATCAAAGGATATAACAAAGTAAGGTAAAAAACGAAAAGATGCTGGGCGCGGTGGCTGATGCTTGTAATCCCAACAGTTTGGGAGGCCGAAGCGGACAGATCACAAGGTCAGGAGTTCGAGACCAGCCTGACCAACATGGTGAAACCCGTCTCTACTAAAAATACAAAAACTAGCTGGGCATGGTGGCGCATACCTGCAGTCCCAGCTACTTAGGAAGCTGAGGCAGGGGAATCACTTGAACCTGGGAGGCAGAGGTTGCAGTGAGCTGAGATCAGGCCACTGCAGTCCAGCCTGGGTGACAGAGTGAGACTCCATCTCAAAACACAAACAAACAAAAAGAACAGACTTTTCCCCTATTTCTCTACAATTCCCACATAAAAGATCTCCATTAGACACTTTTGTCTCCATGCTGCCTCCCTTCAGAGTCACTGGCATGCTCATGACCACTGGGAGAAAGACACAACCTCTCTCCCTACAATGTAATAAAATTCTTTCCCTTTAGTCTGATTGGATCCAACCTATATAATTTAATTGAATAATGATGAAAAGAGCTGATCCCACATTTAAGATATTTTTGGAAAGGATTTTTTTTTGTTTATTCTGTTTTTTTTATTTTTTGATTTCTGATTTGTCACTTGGGTTTTTATTAAACAGAAAAAAAACACTAATACTTATCTTTTTTTTTCAAAGACAGAAATAACAAAGGTATAGTGAGGATTCTTGAAAAATACAGAATTACAGAAAGTTATTAAGGGAAAGGCAGAGAATACTTTAAGGCTCTTAGATGTGATCCAGTAGCATAGCAATTTAGCTTATTATAACCATTAAATTATTGTTGTTACACCTAAAATAAGAAAATCCTAGACACTGCAAAACTGTTCCCCTAACATTGACTAAACAGAGTGACTCTCACCTTGAGGCATCTCGGGTGGTAGATAATGAGGCTCTTGAGCACTAACATGCACCCACTCAAAGTCATCATACAGATCCTGGTGGTAATCACAGGCCGCTGGACCATCATCAAAAGTACAGCCACCTAGGAGAAAAGAGGACTAATGTTACATTCTAAACAGATTTTCCAAACATAATGAAAGCTCTGGAGAAGGAAATGTTATATTGATATATATAATATGTTACTCATAATCTTGATTTTGAATCATTAAAAATAATAGAAGATACATGCATAAGTCAGGCTTTCTTGAAATATACAAAGTGTTATTGGTAGAGGGTCTTGACTGCAATTTGTCCAGGTTCTTGGCGTCTTGAAAAAAGAATTGGACAAAACCCACAACAAAGCAAGGAAAGAATGAAGTAACGAAAGCAGACATTTACTGAAAATGAAAATACACTCTGCAGTGTGGGAGTGCACGAGCAGCGGCTCAAGGGCCCGGATACGGAATCTTCTGGGGTTCAAATACCTCCCTAGAGGTTTCCGATTGGCCACTTGGTGTTCACTTCATATAAATGAAGTGGTGGCCCACAATCAATACGTTACAGTACTTTCTGCAACCAATCAGAGGTACTTTCAATTTTCCATCACCACTCAGAAAAGGAGGAAGTTTGCAAAGGGAAACTGGAAAGTTGGGGTTTTCCTTTCTATTTAGTTCTAGCACGTCAGGTGAATCAGCCTTAGGTTCCCTGCCTCCAGACCCTATTCTCCTGCCTCACAAACCACCTAGAGTCTAAATCATTTTTAATAACTTGAGCGGTGAGAAGCAGAGGAAGAGTAAGAGTGAAAGTTGTCTTCTCTACAATGCAAATTCAAAAAGGTGAAATAATTTAAGTTTTACCAACATCTTTGCTTTAAAAGAACTATTTGAAATCTCATAATAGCCAATGAAACATAAAGCTTTTTAGGGTCTAAAGTGTTTGAGGTCTGTGATATCTTTCATGCTTTATTTAGATTACTTTCATACACAATTATGATTTAAAAGGTAGGGGGTGACTCAAGCATAAAACCAATCAGATTAGCCTATAATCACTTTCACCGCTCCTACTTTATTTAATAACTTGGTCTTTTTAAATGGGGGTAGCATTTTCCCTTTGCATCAGTCATGGTTTTTCTGGCTTAATTTTCAGGGGTAATTGTATTGCAAAAGTAGAAGGATTATTTTTGCTTCTTAGCTGATGTGTACAGGCACACATGACTCAACATATTTAGTTTATTCAAATCATGAAAATAAGAACTGGCCTATATGTCTCATCTTGAAAGAAAATGCATTAGAACTAATGAAAATCCAGCAGTGGGTTTAATGAGAAAAACCAATAACCTGTCTCCTTTCAAATAGCTTATTTGTTTAGTTTCCATGGGGATCTCTGTGAAGAAACTCAGTGAATTCTCTGACCAAGCAACAGACTAAGGAGTAGTAAACCCCAATGCTGTAAATTCTTCCCTGTAAAAAAAGGAATTTACTTTCCTCATCAAAAGTTTGGTAATCTGAGTATGAGTGAAAGTTACACTCCTCGGCAATGACAGAGAGGGGTGAGTGCCACAGGCAGGGCAGGAAACATCAGAGATGGCATGTCGGCACTGTACGCTCTCAAATCTTTTCCAAAAGGAGAATATGTTGAGCGTATTCTTGAATCCCTCTTGTGACTACAGAAATCCTATAAAACAACCCAACTCGAGAACTCAAAAGCTTAATATTGTCTTTTAAATATGCTTCAAATAGACCTTTTACAAATGCTCTCATTAAAAAAGATGTACTTTTTAATTTAAAATTAATCAGTGAAAATAGGTTGCTAGGAAATGTATCTTCACATAGCAAGGGGAATGTTTTTCTCAAAATATAATTTGCTATCAAACTCTAAAATAATTTACTGCTTTGTAACACAGGCCTTCAGGGCCCCCGTTACCCTTTGTAATAGTGTGAGTGCCCTCTGTATATAAATTTAAACTACCAGCGGGACCCACATTGACTCATTTGAAAGACAAATGGCCTTAATTGCTCTCCTTCATAGCCACTGTTAATTTTAGACTACAGGATTCTGATTAGCAATAACAACTAGGAGTAGCTGTACAAAATAAGTGGGTCAACCCTTGCTATTTGTTGCACATCCCTTCCCTATCTGAAATTTGTCAAAGGAGTCTTGAAAATTATTACTGGTCTACTTGACTTGAGTAACAAGAAAACTTTCAAAATAATTTTTAATTTCTAATTTACAACAAGGTATAATCCAAGAGGTGTAAAATATAGCATACTAATAAATATTTTGCAAATTTTTTTGTAAATAATTTTGTATTTCAAGGTTAAGGGCAAATACAGTATACTGGAGTAGATGATAGGAAATACAAAAATAATAATACTGGACTAATAAATGAGACAAACCATGGGAGACATATATATCAAAATAAATACAATGTGTTTTGTGGGATAATAATATGATGAAAATTCCAAAGAACACAAAAGAACTGGCTACCCACACTAGGGTTGCTTAGGGAAGGTTTCATTGAGTTACTCGTAGTGAATATGAGGAAGGATATACCAAACAGAGGCAACCCAGAATGGAAATGGGATTAAAAGTAGAGGAAAAGCAAGAGCAACAGCATACACGTTTAAGGGTACATCATATGTTATGAAATCTCAAATAATTCTGTATAATGAGTATCCAGAATATGTAGGAAACTAGGAAGAAACAAGTAAATATGAAAAATTTTAGATGTCAGAAAAAGGAGTTTAGAGTTTGTTCTACAGCTGTATTAAAATCTTTAAAAGATTTTATCAAAGAGTAGGAGGCAATTCAAGCCACATTAAAGAAAAAATGGTAATAACCCATGTAGAGTTAAAAGAGGAATGGAGGGAAACAGAGGAAAATAATTTATTTCAACCTTGTAACAGAGAGCAGCGCATAACGTATCCTGAACTAATTCAAACATATACAGTTCCTATTGACCATTTAGGACTCACTAGAAAGGTCTAAACACCAAGTCCTCTGTTATACACAGTCCTCAATACACGTTCTTGAGTTCAAGACATCTTTATGTATAGTATTACATAAATCTATTTAAAAGAGAAATGTCATAGGAAGGTCCTAATTCATAAATTAAAACATACCTTATGAATTTAAAGTTTCATTGAGCTGGATGGTAGATGGCAGAACAGAAAGAGGTAATACCAAATTGGTGTTCAAGAAATTTAGTTAGGCAGAGGGAAAGAAAAATGAGCATGGAAATGTTCCATTTTCTGCTGTTGCATTTGCTACTGGTGATAAGGCTACAATGAGTAGCTGCAAATCATGCCAAAGAAATGGTGACCACAGTTCCTTGACCTTTGGAGGAAAATTACTTCTGAAGAGCATGTCACAGATTGCTAATTCCTCTACTCCAATCAATCAACTAAGGGACAGATCTATCACCAAAATGGTCTGCTTCTGTGATAGCAAGCCACTTAAGGGGTTGGCAACCTGTTCATCTGAAAATAAAAATCAAGCTGATTTGAACTTGCCAGAATTTCATTTTATTCCTAAACTGCTCAGTGAAAACTGTGGTACTAAGTAGTTTTAGACACCAAAAAGATTAAACACAAAAAGTAAAGAAAAGTAAGTACCCCGGTCCCAAAACTATATTGCCTAAACATCTGGCATTTAGATTCTTGAGTGCTTATTTAAACAGAGGGTAAAAGTTCTGTGAGAGAACACGGAACTAGAGACATTTTCTGTAGAATCAGGAAAAAAATGAATGCTAAATTTAAGTCCTTTCTGAAGTCAAACTTTTCGTTAAAACCTGGGTTCAGGTTAATTTAAACAAAGTTGAACTGAAGAAAAATGAAGTCAGTAGATCACCGGAGAGCTGTGAAGGACATTGTTACATTCTTTTTTTTTCTTTTTTTTTTTTTTTTTTTTTTGAGACAGAGTTTTGCTCTGTCGCCCAGGCTGGAGTGCAGTGGCCAGACCTCAGCTCACTGCAAGCTCCGCCTCTCAGGTTTACGCCATTCTCCTGCCTCAGCCTCCCGAGTAGCTGGGACTACAGGAGCGCACCACCTCGCCCGGCTAGTTTTTTGTATTTTTTAGTACAGACGGGGTTTCACCGGGTTAGCCAGGATGGTCTCGATCTCCTGACCTCGTGATCCACCCGTCTCGGCCTCCCAAAGTGCTTTTAAAAGATTGTCTAGGATCTTCCACATTCTCCCCTTCATGGCACCTCTAGATTCTTAATAATCTGACTGAGTACAGTAGCAAGAAACAAAATAGAATTATCTTTCATGGTTCTTTATTGTTTGTAAAGAACAAGCTTTATTTAGCTGAAGATACAAAGCATTTTCTTAAGGTTTTGGAATATATGTAGCTTTTTCAAGTAAAAACAAAGTCCAAAACAAAATATGTTGGAAAATACAATATCCTTAGTAAAGTTGCCTGATGATCCTCAAAAATGGACAAATTAACCTTCTCCAATAGCAAATTAAGCTGTGATACATAACTTTGCTCATGTAAGTGATTATCAACTTGGAATGATCTTTCTTCCATTTAGGACACAGAGAAAGATTAATTACATGTCACATTAGGAAACATGCAATACTGAGTTAAACTAACTTTGTCATCTATTTATGCTAATCAGAAACCATCATATAAATTTGTCGGTATGATCTCCAAAATTCATTACAAGAAAAGCCAATATATTTCACAAAAATTTTAAAAGAATGAAAATTACTAAATATCTTAAATGCAGTTCTATTGATAATCTGAGTAATATAGTTTATTCCCAGAAAAACACCTTACAGAAGTATAGAAATTAGTGGGTTTTGTTTTTGTTTTTGTTTTTGAGATGGAGTCTCGCTCTGTCACCAGGCTGGAGTGCAGAGGCACAATCTGGGCTCGCTGCAACCTCCGCCTTCCAGGTTTAAGCGATTCTCCTGCCTGAGCTTCCCGAGTAGCTGGGACTCATGCCACCACGCCCATTATTTTTGTATTTTTAGTAGAGACAGGGTTTCACCATGTTGGCTAGGATGGTCTCAATCTCTTGACCTCATGACTCGCCCGTCTCGGCCTCCCAATGTGCTGGGATTACAGGCGTGAGCCACTGCGCCCAGCCAGAAATTAATGGTCTTAAATAAAGTTCATCTTTCCTCTGAAATATTTTGGCATATCTGAATAGTTTTTTTTTCCCCCCCCCTTTTAACTCTACACTTCTGGGAATACTGAAGGTACAAAACAAAAACTGGCATACCAAAATAAATATTTAGGTACTTTATACCTGCTCTAATGACAAGCAACAGTTTTGTTTTCCAATTTAAGTACTGAAATTAAAACAGGAACAATTCCAATAACAAGTGGTTTTAAGGGCATAGTTATGAGTCACTGGTCATAACACATTGCTCTGGTTCATTACCAAAGAGGATCTACTAGAAGAAAACAGAAAATTTATGAATAGGAGTTCTTTAAATAATAATCACTTGAGATCCTGAAAGTGTCCTTTGCCCTGCTTGTAGTTAATGAGGGTGTGAAAATATTATTTAGGTCTAATTCCTTCATTAAAGAAAAAGAACTAGAGACACATTTCAGGAAATCCAGATCCATTATTTATTGATAGGTAGAAATAGCTCTTAATGATGAGAGAACTCACTTCAAACACAATTGTTAATTATCTAATTGTTCATCCCTAGAGTTCCATCTCTAGCCAAGAATATATGTTTATATAATCCAAGATTATTTAGCTAGTAAGACTTCTATTCAAATTGTCTATTATTCGAAGCAGATGCTCTACTCCAACTAAATAATCTTCACTGAACTAACCAGAGTGTAATAACAAGTTCAATTCCACCCCTTTCATCTTTACAGAGAAACATTAAAATCCCTTATATCTCTACTAATAAGGCTGAAAGAATTTTAAGTATGGGCCATACATCATCCACGCAAGTGATAGAAGAGAGACAATATATCTAAACACAGCCTGGAGTAATGGCTAAGTACATACATAGCTTTCATATTTTACTTCTTTGAGCTTCAATTTCCTCCCCAGTACAATCAAAATAATAACAGTTATAGCACAGTGGTGTTAGATTAGTCATAATGCATGTCAAACTCATAACACCCAACACAGTTTTTTTTTTGGTTAAAAAAGCATCCTTATTTTTTCATGTTTTATTCTTCCCAGTTTATTCTGTATATGCTATACAGATGCACATATTTAACAGCTAAGCCCTTAACAAAAAGAGAAATATGGTTTCCGTCTAATATACACAGAAAGACTAAAGATAGTTTATATAAAGGCAATATTACCATATTGCCAAAATCAGTTTTACCTGAACACTCATCATATATACTTTCAAACAGTCAATAAATACCTTCTTTTAGCATAGTAGTAAGCAAACTTCATGTACAAAAAGCAAGGTAGTAAATGTTTCCAGTTTTGTGGGCCATGCCATTTTTGTCATAACTACAAAACTCTTGTCATCGTATCAAGAAGCCACAAAGAATACCTAACAAAAGGGCATAGCTATGGCTGTACTTGATTAAAATTCTATTCACAAAACAGGCCACATTCTGAATTTGGCCCAAAGTTCACCAACCCCTGGTTTAGATCACTCTGATCTTAAACTGTAGGCAGAATATAGTCTGCTTAAAAGCTTACAACCAAGAATCTTTAACTTCTGCATCACCTCCATATTTTCTTTCTCACATATTAAGAGTAGTGGTGAGCCACAGCCAAGCAACTGAACCAGAAATGATAGTGCTACATCTGAAACCAAATCAGTTGTCTGGCTGGCAAGCAGTATGAGTAATAAAGTGAAATTAGAAAAAGAGAACTAGAGACACTTTCAAGGGCCTCCAGTCCAAATGCTTCAAGCTTGTAAGCCCACAATAGGAAATACCTCATGCCCTAGCATATACATGTATACATGCATGCGAGTTATCTCCTACTATGCTTCACTAGTTCAGTGCTCTTTCCATAAATGAAATAAAATGAAGAATAGTTAGGTAAATCAACGAAGCAGCTATTAAAAGGAAAAAGGGCAGCAGTCCTTTGTTTTAAATACTAGTAACCACACATCCATTGTAGCAGGGGATCCCGAAGTGTGATCATTCCAAATCTTACCTAATTTTTAGGTCTCAGGTACAAGTTGGAATTCAAAAATAAGCCTCTGAGACCTGGGCAGCTTTGCCAGTATGTATGTGACTTCATCCAACCTCATTATGGAGCTAATGGGTAATTAATTACATGCCAAATACCCATAGAAATGATTTCACAGATGGAATGAGTTTTTGAAAATGTAAAAGGAACATGTTAGTGAAAAGTACCCCAAAGCAGAAAAAATAAAACTTGCCAAGAGTCACAGAGCAAGAAAGTACCAGAGCCAGGGGCTGAACTTAGGCACAATGGGTTTTTTACTCTTAAACACTACACTAAGTGTCTCCTAAAAGTGAGGCAGGGTTAGCCATTTTCAGAATTATCCAGTACAGTTGCCTCCAATGGGCACAACCTCAAGAGAAGGTATTCCCCATTCCACCCATTTGGTAGCATATTGGTGCTGCATCCTATGAGAATAAAAATGTGGTAAACTTTGAACCATATAGTACGTCAATGTCTCTCAGGCATCTCTGATATCACAGACAGGAAAGGGTCTTTATTGGAAAAAGCTATAAAAGTCTAGCTAATTAAAATTTCTACAAATAAATTTACATAAGGTGACTAAAGGCTGAAAATTTACATGATCATTAACAATGTCCTATCACTCTTGCTTGGGATCCTTCACTTTTCACCTCACCTCCGCCTAAAACACGTATAAACCAGTGAATTTTCTATCTTTAAAAACATTAAAAGCAATTTTGTTCTGACTATTTTTGCAGCAGCCCTTGCACAAACTGTAGAATAAACCAGGTGTTTTCCCAAAGATCATTAGTAAGTATATTTACCCGTTTCTTTTCCTATTTTTTATACTTTTAACTATTCCAGTAAAAGGTCTTTTTCACTTAGTGTTAGATACACAATATAGAAACTCATTGAACAAAGTAATAGAGACTAAATGTAGTGAAAAATAAAATTCTCAACTGAAGCCATATTTACATTTTGGTAAAATTGGAAACCACCCAAGCTCACATTTAAACATATCTTTGTTCTGTTTTGTTTCTCCAGGAGAGATTACTGATTACTGGTGGGCTCCACTTCACCCATATGAGACACACACTAGCTTATTTCAGTGGTTGCTCCTGACTTAGCTCAAGCATGATAGGAGATAGATCATTTTTCTTTTATGAAGGGATGTAAAACAGAATTCCATGACCCAACCTCCTAGAGGAAGGGCAAAGGCCTGCTTTGAGGGGTTGAATTTAAAGTTTTACTTTAGACTGGCAAAGGAAATTTAAATATACTCACCTACATTTTAAGGAGGTCAACAATTAAGTTTTGTAGGACTTTGAAGTACACTTCCAGAAAATAGATAACCAATTAATTTATGTAAATAATTAAAATGCATCTTGAAATTAAAAAAAAAAAAAAGAACACTTTTTTAAAGAGGCTCACTTGAGCCCAGAGTTGGAGACTATCCTGGGCAACATAGGGAGACCCCACCTCTACAAAAAATAAATTAAAAAAAATTAGCCAAGCATGGTGGAGCGTGACTGTAGTCTCAGCTACTCAGGAGACTGATTACTTGAGCCTGGGAGGGCGAGGCTGCAGTAAGCCATGATCACTCCAGCCTGGGTGACAGAGTGAGATCCCATCTCAAAAACAGTAATTCCA
>NW_012116511.1:2781419-2809436 GCF_000951035.1 Colobus angolensis palliatus | reverse complement strand
AACTTTATCTTCCCACATTTTTCATTAATATAAAACCCCTTGCATATCAAAATGTTTCTAGACTAGGTTAACATAGAAGGTGTATGGGCCAATGTTTGGGTTTTTCAAACTTCTTAAAACACAATTCTTAAGAGTAAAGAATGATGTTTTTTTCTGCCATTTTCTTCAGTTAGAATAGATAATTGGATATCATCCTCATTACAATCAGTATATTAACTATTGCTACTGGATGCATTAACCAGTTATTCTCATTCTAAGCATAATTTAACATCAGTTTAGCCTTCTGTCTGGTCCAGAACAAACAAGCCACTCACACAAATACAAGCAAATCATTTTGTTAATGTTGACTGACATCAGAACCCTGGATGTAGAGGACCTTTGCTCCCTTTCTCATAAAGACAGCACTCTGGGCTTTAAAGGGAGTTTTAGTGAAACTTTTACGATAATCTTTAAAAGTGCCAACTTCTGACCAAATCAATGCTGAAACCTGAATCACAGTAACTCGCCTCAAATTTCCTCCCTCAGGAGAGTGCATATAGTTACCTTTTAGTGGAATCACCACATAAAGATTTCTCAAGCAGCAAAAACCACTGCTTTGCACAGACATTTAAGTGACATGTAAGTCAATGGCCATTCTAATCCAACGAAGACAGTGTTAAAGGGGAGGAATGGTGAATAAAATTTTACATTGGATCTCACTAAGATTCAGGTTTGTGTGTGTTTTCATTTTTTCATTTCTATACCAACAAAGAAACTATTTGGACTGACCTTCTGATTTCTACTTCCAACTACTACTTAGAAATGTGTGCCAATTAATTTGAAAATTTCTCCACAATATCCTATGATATTAGAAGCTAAGTGTTATGCACATTTAAGTCATCATTAGTTAGTATCTTAGTTACGAAAACATCTAGATCAAGCTTGTACAACTCATAGGTAACAATTTAATGGAGATAAGAAGTTAACCTTCTTTTGTTTCAACCTCTAGTATATCAAAAGTTCGTGGTTCCTAAGAACAGTATGTATGAAAAGATCTCCAGACTTGAAATATCCTGATCTCATCAGAGTTAGATGACTGGGGCCAGGCACAGTGGCTGACACCAGTAATCCCAGTACTTTGGGAAGAGAGAGGGGTTAGATTGCTTGAGCCTAAGAGTTCAAGACCAGCCTGGGCAACAAAGCGAGACCCCCATGTCTACAACAATTTTTAAAAATTAGCCAGGAGGAGTGGCATACACCTGTAGTCCCAGCTACTTGGGAGGCTGAGGTGGGAAGATCTCTTGAGCCCAGCAATTTGAGACTGCAGTTAGCTATTGCGCCACTGTATTCCAGCCTGATTGACAGAGCAAGACCATGTCAAAAGAAAAGAAAAGAAGAAGAAGAAAAAATGATTCACTGAAGTATTATAAAACTCATTTATTCAACTTCTTTTAATTTTCCCTCCAGACCTTGCTCCAAAACATAATGACCAAGTTTAAATCTATCAAATTGTAAGGTTTATTGAAAAAGGTGAACACGGTCCTTCAGAATAAAATCTAAAAAGCAAGAAGTTTTTAAATTTCAAGTATGGGGGAGGAAAGCTGGCAAATAAGATTTGCATAATAGACTAAAAGCACTAGCAGTATGAAGATAGCATTTGAAGTCTGGTATCTTCTCTGCAGTATTATAGCTTTCATGACTCACTTCTCATCTCAAGCCATACCTTATATTTTGAAATATTCAAGTCACTAAAAATAGATAAAATAAATTATTACAATGTGTTTCTGACAAGGACATCCTGGCCAGCAATTATTAAAAATAAAACTGCCCGGCCGGGTGCAGTGGCTCACGCCTGTAATCCCAGCATTTTGGGAGGCCGAGGCAGGTGGATCACCTGAGGTCAGAAGTTCGAGACCAGCCTGGCCAACATGGTGAAACCCCATCTCTACTAAAAATACAAGAATTAGCTGGGCATGGTGGCAGGTGCCTGTAATCTCAGCTACTCAGGAGGCTGAAGCAGGAGAATAGCTTGAACCCAGGAGGTGGAGGTTGCAGTGAGCCGAGATCATGCCATTGCACTCCAGCCTGGGTGACAGAGTGAGACTGTCTCAAAACAACAACAACAACAATAAAAAAAAAAACACTACCCCTAATTAAGGTTCCAATAAACTTAGGAAAAAAATCTCTCAACTTCACTATTCGAGTAAGGGCAAATTGCAATGAAAATGAAAAGTTTGTCCATATCATTTGCAAAAAAGCAAAGGATTGATAATATGTAGTATTGATCATAGAGGAGATAACAACAGAAGGACAACTGGTACTTTCTTTGTTTAAGGGCAACTTGGTTTCATTTAGCAAAGTTGTTAATATGCTTGCCCTGTAATCCAGCACTTTCACTTCTACCCTACATAAATGTTGGCATATGTTTAGTCCTGAGTCCTACAGACACAAGCTAAGGCTACCAACACTGCGAGAAACAAAAGCAAAATGTCTATCGGTCTTTTTAATGAACCCAATGGCTACAGGGAAAAATTGAAAGAACAGACTTGAAGGGCACTGAGAGCCAAATGGCTTGCAAATACACCCTCAAACTTTGGACTAATGAATAACAGTAAGATATCATAATAATTCATGTGGAGAATCTGAATATTCAACATTATCAATTGATTAAGACAAAGCATATTTTAAGAAATAACATAGGATCTAGCAATTATCTGGCCAAACTGCTGACAGAATAAAAAGATCCAAAGATGTTACAGAGGTTAAGAGACGTTGAATCAGTGACGAAAATGGAAAGAAGAAAGTGCCATGGGAGATCTGTGACATAAAAGTATCCCTTCCTAGCCATGAACTGTTTCAGCTGGCAATTTAGTGGATTAAGAAAATAAACACAGGGAAACTACTTATGGGAAGTAACATTTTATGATAAGCTATCCAAGATAAGATTGATTACACCAATAGCCTTTTAAGTCAGCCAACAATAAACTTATCTAAAAAATGGCTATAAGTATAACTTCCTAGTATTCTCCTGACATCTAATTACATAACTTAGCTCCTTTTCACTTATCATTTCAGTAACTGCAGGCCTTCTCTGAAGATAAAATCAGAATGCAAAATAGATTACGTGTAATCGAGGTATTTCTGATGCTGCTTTATCTGGAAGGGATAGGTTTATAACTTTGCCAGAAGACGTAAATATATATTTTTTCATTATGAAATGTTTGAACTATGACTGTGACTACCTGGCTACTATTACTCATAACATTATTTAATTCAATATTTTTACTCATAGCCTGACATTAGTAAAATAAAATCTGTTCCTAGAAATAGCATTTTCAATTAGTGGCCTACAATACAATCAACTTGTAAAGTCCCATGTTGATATGGTTTGGCTGTGTCCCCACCCAAATCTCATCTTGAATTCTCAGGTGTTGTGGGAGGGAGCCGATGGCAGGTAATTGAATCATGGGGGCAGGATTTTCCCATGCTGTTGTAGTGATAGTGAGTAAGTCTCATGAGATCTGGTCGTTATTAAAATGGAGCGTTTTCCTGCATAAGTTCTTTTTGCCCACTGCCATTCCATGTAAGATGTGACTTGCTCCTCCTTGCCTTACGCCATGATTATGAGGCCTCGCCAGCCATGTGGAACTGTAAGTCCATTAAACATCTTTCTTTTGTAAATTGCCCAGTCTCATGTATGTCTTTATCAGCAGCGTGAAAATGGACTAATACACATGTTAAATGTGCTAAGAAAAATAAGAAAATACCATCCAGGGTCAAGTCCTTTCCTAACCCCTCCTTTTAGCCCTCACCATTATGATTAATTTTAGTCTAAAATTTGGTTATTACCATAGATTTTACTCAGATCGAGAAGGTACATGGAGGAAGTCACGCTGGAGGAAGTAAGACATGAAAATCATGTATACAGCAAGCAATTAGCTGATATTCCAAGTAATTGTATTTGTCTAAGATTCTTTCATGAAATGCATTTGGGTTATTATTCAACAGCTTTTAACCTCCAACCAGTGAAAGACTGCTGTATCTAGAAGGAAATGTGTGCACCCTCTCCCTGCTGTGATCAGGTCAACAAGTAAATGTACCCCCAAAACGAGCATCATCCATTTATAGGATTCTGCAGTTCACCCTCAGTTCCCTTTAGTAATCTATAAAAGGGATTGACTATGTTTCATATGAAGATTTGTTTTTCATATAATCTCAGCATATTGTAAAAGAAACAAAAACTACTTTTTGCTGGGAAGATATTGGCAATAACATAGCCATGTTTTCAAGAAATATTATTTCTACCAAAACATTAAAAATCGCTAAGAATGATTTGTCATGTGGCCTTGCATCGGGCTGTGGTAACCTCCACAACAGGCAGTCCTAAATTGGGGTATTTGTGATTTCTTTAAAGACCCTAACAGCACAATGAGTGAAAGTCTACTGAATCTGATTCAACGGTATTACTTGCCTCTCCAAGGGTGAAGTGAGAACTGTGTGAGTCAAAGAAAACTTTATAGTACTATAAAATACGGGTGTAGAAGTCACAGGGGAGGGGAACTGCAGGGTAAGTGAGGGTGGGAGCTGACTTCCTGCCCAGTCACTAACTTGGCTGAGGCTGGGCCTTCAGTGGCAAAACTTCCTTATCAGCCTTAAGTTTGCTTGTTTATTTTCTTTTTGAGACAAGGTCTTGCTCTGTAGCCCATACTGAAGTGCAGTGACACGATCTTGGCTCACTGCAGCCTCAACCTCTGGAGCTCAAGTGATGCTCCTGCCTCAGACTCCTGAGTAGCTGGGACTACAGGTGGATGCCACGACGCCTGGCTAATTTTTGTATTTTTTGTAGAGATAGGGTGCTGCCATGCTGCCCAGACTAGTCTCGAACTTCTGAGCTCATGCAATCCACCCACCTCAGCCTCTCAAAGTACTGGGATTACAGGCATGAACCACCATGCTCAGCCTACCAGCCTTAAGTTTATAATCATAATCACAACCACAGCAAATGAACAGACTCTTCTTCTTAAGCATTTCGGACACAAAGTTAAGCTCTCCAAAAATTCAGGGTGCCAGCCATATTGTATTTTTTCTAAATCTCATTGTTACCTGGAATAAGAGTTAGATGTAAACTAGTCAACATTACTATCTACATTAAATACAGAAAATATCAACACACACAGAAAATAGAAACATCTTTTCCCACAGAGAAAGTAGGTGGGGACTTAACATTTTTTCACTCCTAAATTGAGAGCAGTTTTACTTCAGTCCTAAGATCAAATCTATTCTCTACATATCGACAGCTTCGAGCAGCTGTAAGTAGCAGCAAATTACAATACGTGCCATTTGGAATGCAGTTTTACAATTATAATCTTTAGCTGCATTACAATTCACAAAACTCAGAAAGCTTTATGGATCTCAAAGGGGATTAATGAAAATATTTGGTCAGAACACAAATGAAGTGTAAAATCAATAGTTATTTTTAAAATACAAAAAGAATTATTTAACACAGTTCACAGCACATAGTAAGTACTAAGTAAACAATAGGGCTTTTTAAATTTATTTAAAAGATCACATATATTCCCAAAAACCAGAAGCAGTAAGTGCTAATATTTTGGTTTCTATTTATTTCTAGCCTTTCCCACATTATACTTTCTTATTGTTTATTGATGATATTTGGAAAAGTCACCTCTTTTTGAAAATCTGCAGTCTCTAATCATTTTGCTAATGATCAAAATCTAGTAATTTTACAATTGATGCTACTGGGCCTTCTAAGTATAAATTCATAATGTCTAAATAATACTGTTTGTTTTCCTCTGTATGTGTGTAAAATTACTTAAATCCATAAAAATTTCTAAAACAATATTAGTAATGGTGATATGGAGCAGATCTTAATTTATTAGTGCTCTTCCTATGAGATGGAATGTTAATTTGTTGGTAAATTAATATCTCTTTCCAATCATCTTCAATGCTACTTCCAATACAGGATATTCAGCAGCCATTGATGGCAGAGTGGTGACATGCCAGGCAATGTTCTAAGCAATCCAAACAATTCATTCAATCCCCACACCTTAGTAGGGGGTACATTAATATGAAACGATGTATTTAATCCCCACAACAACCTAAAAAATTGGGCATTATTATCATTCCCATTTTATTGATGAGGAAACTAAGGTAGGGAGAACTTGAGTAATTTGTTTAAGGTCTCATTGCTAGTAAGGTACCAAGCCATAGTTCAAACCCAAGCAAAGCTGGCATTTCCAAACTTCTTTTCAGATGCATGGAAATACGTACTGCGAGGGGAAGAGAAACATCAAACTTCAGGAGAAAGTCAAACAAGCAGGCCAGGTATTACCAAGTCAAAAATGCAAACTAGAATGGAAGGCCAGCAGCCTCATATCATAAGTCAGAGAACACTGGCATTCCTGCAATACAGGAAAGATCTCTGGAGAAAGAAGATACATTTCTGTACAAACTATGGCCAATGATAAGAGTTCTCTAAGGAAAGGTAGATTTCATGCTTTAGACACTCCACATAATAGAGGAATGGCTTCCTGTTGGCCCAGGAATCTCATAGACTTCTCAACCCAGTGAATTTTAAGTAAGCTGTTGGCACTAATTCTCTTTCACTCCTTTCTCCCTATTTCTTCCCTTCACGAGCGGGAGGGACGCATGGTCTCATTTTAACAGCTGTGACTCAGCTGCCTACTCTACATGCCCACACTAGGAATTTGGACAACCCTTTTAGAGATGCCATTTACAAGTGAGAAACTGTTGGGAGAACAAAGATGCGTGCCTCTTTCAGTTAGCATCTCTTTTGTGTAATAAATATTTTTAACCTAGTTTATTTCAGCATCTACAACCCATATATTTCCTCAGGAAGGGCATTTAGTTTACTAGAACCAGCTATTTGAGAATGGTATCTGTATTTAAGCCCGCCTACATATCCCTAAAGCAGGACAAGGCAATGATTTTCTAAACTGTCTCCTGTAGAGTTCAAAGCAATCCCACAAAGGAAGACAAAGGAAATATCAAGGGTATTTGTCAAGTGTTTGCGTGGAGTACTGCACAGACCACTGCAGAAGAGAACATTCGCTGGTCCCCTTCTTTCATGAATTCCATCCTAGTTTTCAAGGAAAATGCAGAGTTCTACTTACTCTAAATGATCATTTATTTTAAATGAAAAAACAAAAAAAATGTGAGGAGTTGCAAAAGATTCCCAAGCCCACTTAGTACAATTCTCCACCCAGTATAGGAATGTCCTCTAGAGTCTCAAGACAGATGGCCTCTGCATCTGCCTGGATATTTTTCATACTCTTCATCTTAAGAAATGGCAGGACTTCTCTGATATCAATGGTATTCCTCTGCGGTGTCTTTGAAATCACTGGACTATTCAGATGGAATGGCACAGCACGTTTGAGAAGTTAGATCTTTCCAAAGGCTACACCCTATTGAATGTAACATAACCACTAGAAATCAGAATTGAAAATGACTTTAAGAATCATTTAAGCACAAGTCACCACAACCTAGGTCAGTTTAGTAAGAAGTCCACGGGTGTATATATGTGATGCTTACCTAGAATGACCATTTTATAAGGATTACCTTCCTATACTGATCCAACTTTTCAAAACATGGTTTTATTTGTTGCCTTTTTCTTACTCAAACCAATGTCTACTTCTATTTTTTTCTTTCTTTACTACTTAATTGACCTTAATAACCCTATTTAAAAAAAGACTAACAGTAGTTAATACATCACTAAAAGAAAAGAGAAACTATAGTACTGGAATTCTGATAGCTCATGGGTCACAACTGGGAGAAAAATAAAAGTAGATTCTTAAGGACTGAATGGAGTAACAAATTCCATGTGATACTCCCCAAACTCTAAGGCAAGATCCTATTCATTCTAAATATACTTACAATAGTAAATAAATAGATACAGAAAAAGTCTGCATTTTCTCCAACTCCTAGTATTAAAGTTTCAGAACCAGAAGGAATGTCAAGATTTTACCTGAATCAGCTCCCTATCTCCATGTAGGAAAGGTATCACAGCCTCCTTTCACACCCCAGACTCTCTAAGGTGAACTGACTTTCTCAGACTCATAGTAAATGAGTGTCTCCATCGCGGGACCCCTTCTTCCTAGTGCAGCAGTTCTTTCCCTGTTGCACACCACACCACCCTGCAATGTTTAATTATTCAAGCTCCCTCTGTCAACCGATTTGATTTTTTAAACATTTTTTGCTAGTATACACAAATGAAATAACCTCAGAGCGAAAAAAATTTAGAGCCGCTATTGTGTATCATTCGCCTAATTTTTTTAAAAAATGAGTCAAATAGGTGAGAAGTTGGATTGCCTTGCCACTACTTATTTGTAAAACCTTATCTTCTGGAGACTTGTTCTTTTATTGTTCTGTCCAGTTGATCTAATGTAACAATGCCATTTCTAAGCTTTACTAAGTGTGATACACAGAATATGTGAAACCAAACGCTTGTTTCATAAAGTAACTTAAACAGTTTTATTAAGTCACATACTATGTGTTCAGACTGTAGGTGGTACCTTCACTTAATATTTACAAATGTTTCATTTAAGTTATATATTATTTAATATTTATGAATATTAATTTACATTTTTTCACTTGATATAAAACATTAACATTTTATTTAATATAAACATTCAATTTCATTTAATATTTACAAACAAGGTCTATGAAAAAGTTCTCATTTTACTCCTCAGAAAACTGCTTTAAAGAACAGTTCAGTGATTTGGCCAAGGTCAGATAGCTATTAATTGGTGAACTGAAACGTGTTATCTGATTCCAAAACTTGTGTACTTTTCAAACAAAAGTAACAGGGGTCTTGATGACATCGTGGAATGAAGAAACGGCAGGGACTCTTCAGAAGCATAAGTCTAGATTAGGGAAGTATTACAAAATCAGGTAATCTTGTGTGTTTTTTTTTGATAAAATTTCTTTAATTTGCACTCACTTGCTTATATGATTCAAGGTTTGGCACCATCTGGCAGAAAACACAGTCAAGAGCTATTGCCTATAGATCACTGTACAAAGCTCCTCCCAACGATCTCAGAATTCTCCAATGGCAAGGTTTCTTGTGAAAATTGAAAGAAAAAAAGGTTTTTCTCTAGGAATCTTAGTTTTTAATCTTGAGAAAAATCTGGATGAGGAAGCATATAAAAATATAACTTGTTCTTAACGTCCAAGGCCACAAAACCATTGCCACAATTAAGAATGCTTTTTCTTTTAATGAATAAGTTAGCTATTATTTTTAAAAAACACAAAAGAACCATCTTCCTATTTTCAGTGGTGAAAAACATGCCATTTGAGATATGCAGTGAGAAAACACACACACACACACACACACACACACACACACATTATTCTCATAAATCACTTCCACCAAGCCCTCTGGCAGAGATGACTCTTGAGGATAATGTCCATTTGTTAAGTTCTCCTCTCTTCAGAGAGAACAGGCTGGAGCCACTGAGCAGCACCTGAACCCAAGAGGCAGCAGATGAGACTTGTTGAAGATAATGGCATGATAAACAAACCCTAATCCAACCAGAGTTATGATTACAATAATATTAAGTCCCTCTATAAAAGATTCTTGATGTTTATTCACTCAATCACAGTAATCTGTTTGAAACCAGCAGGGTCCATGACACATAGGAAGGCTTAAATAAATTACTATTCAAAATAACTGAAAATAAAAAAAAAAAATCCATTCCTATATATATGATAAAAATCGTAGTTGTGCAAAATTTTTGATGGTTGAGATTAAATGTTTGCGGCTGATAATATATTTGTAGGTGACATCAGAGCTCACTAAATCTAGTTAAGGGAAATCATTTAATTCAATAAACATTTAGCGAAGTATCAGTACTACACTCAATTTGGGGAACACAGAGATGAAAAGTGGCTGTCCTAAACAGGACTACAGAAATAGAAGTAAATAATTACAGTATGAGAAATATATGCCATGTGTACAGGCAGCAATAGGATACATGGTTAATAAGCACTTACACTTGGGTGGATGGTCAACAAAGACTGCACAGAAGATCTGACATATTAACTAATTTTTGCAAGAAGAATGGCAACCACCACACACACACACACAAAAGTACAAAAGCAGCATGATTAACGATTAATGCAGCATTAACTTTGTTGATGAGCAGGATCAAGTTGAAGAGTGGAATACTAAGATAAGAACTGGAGAGGTAAACAACACTCAATAACAACTGGCTTTTATACCATGCTGAGTATCCTGGATTGCCTTGTAGTGAGGTACATCAGTGAGATTCTTGTTTTAACACATTAAAAACAGTATACAGGATAGATTGTAGAAGGCCATCCACAGGGACAAAGACAAAATTTAAAGATGTGATAGCAATAGTCTGAGTTAAGAGTTGTTAAAGAGCTAAACTAACTCAGGTTTAAAACCAGATCTACTGTTGGTGTTGTGCTATACACATAAAAGATATAATAATTATATATAATAAAATTATACAGATATAATAATTATATAATTATATAGGTAATATCGCTATATTATTATAATTACCTCAGATAATTATCTATATAATTTTATGTGTATATATATACTGTAAAGTAGGACATTTTATCTAAAATCTATATTTTCCCCTTTTTTTGTATACTACTCTTACATGCCATGGAAAGTAATTCCTTTTTTTTCTTGGGCTAACATTTACATTTTCAAAACAATCTCATTAGTTTTAACAAGTAGTCAAGTATTAAAGAAACACGGTATGTGTGAGGAATAAGAGAGCCAAGAAGTTAAAAGACCAGGACAAGATAAGCCACTATGAAAGTCATGCCTAGGAAGACAATAGAGCACTAACTGTAATTTCCGAATTGCCCTATGGATCATAATATTCTCACTGCAAACTTTCCCAAGAATAGACCATTAAATATCAGAACCTCCGAAGAGAAGTTTATACACTATTTGTACATAAAAAAATACAATGGTTAATAATGCAAATTCAAAAGCAATCATGTTAGAATGGAAAGCATGGGAGTCATTTAATAATGTCAACAGGTACAGATCACTTTAATACAAGAAAACTAATGTGTTGGCATGTCATTAAAGGTTCTTTCTGGGTCTATCACTATTATAAATCATTCTGACTTCACTAACATGTAATAATTAGGCAATAAAGCTGGGCCTTCCATTTCGATTTGCTTAATAACAAGAAAATGTCTTTGATCATCATGGTATTGTTGTCACTCAGTACCTCTTCCTTAATTTTCTCATTGCTAATAATCCTGCCAGGAACTCACAGTTTGCTTTTCCTCCCTGAGAAACAAGCAGAATTCCACAGGGAATCTTACTTACATGGTATGACAACAAAAAGGAATGTGGTCCTTTTCATGTCTAATTCCCAGATACATTCTCGGCAACCACTTTGTGTGAGTTCCTCTCACACTCTTGACATTCTAGGCAATGTATCACATTACTTCCCACCCATATACAGAGAGATGAAAGAGGTAAAAATGCCTAGGTGCAAGTGAATTTATTTGTTTTTAAATTATTTTTAGATGCAAAGATAGATGCTAACATTCTATTAGACACTGTATCTCATCAAAAAGTTGATATGTATTTTTACCAATGCTAGGCTTTATGAATTCCATTTATCATAAAGGTCTAACCATCTAAAATCCATTAGGTTTAATTTGTAACATAATCACAGTTCCTTCGAACGACCCCACCCCCCGCACTCCTCTCCTCAAAATTCCAAATACTCCAAATGTTACCTTTAGGAACAAATACTCCAAATACTCCAAAATGTTACCTTTAGGAAAAATGTGGTTTGAACTAGAGGTCCCAGTCCTCATTACAAACTTGTTCTGCATGTCCTAAAGCAGAGGTCCCCAATCCCCAGGTCACAGAGCAGTACAGGTCTGTGGCCTGTTAGGAACCGGGCTGCACAGCAAGAAGTGAGCACTGGCCAAATGAACATTACTGCCTGGACTCTGCTTCGTGTGTCAGATCAGCTGAGGCATTAGATTCTGAGAAAAGTGTGAAGCCTATTATGAAGTGCACATGTGAGGGATCTAGGCTGCGAGCTCCTTATGAGAATCTAACTAATGCCTGATGACCTAAGGTGGAATGGTGTCCTCCCCAAACCAGCCCCCCCACCCCTCACCCTCTTCCGGGGAAAAACTATCTTCCATGAAGCCAGTTCCTGGCTCCAGAAAGGTTGTGGACCACTATCCTAAAGCATCTACCATAAGCATATGCCCACTGTATCCAGATCCTGAGCCTCCTCCTCAGCACCAGAACACTAATAAAAGCAGCAAGGGGGAAACTGAGGAACAAATCACACCTCCACCAAATTTTAAATGTTGCTTAGGTGTCTCTGAACTTATCTCAACCACCTTCTTGTCTACATCATTCTTTTTTTCCATCCCTATTTTTGATGCCTATCCCTGCTCAGAAATACTTCACTATAATGATCCCCTCTAGCTCTGTAAAGCATTGAAAATGTATAAGATCTACTATGTTGTGAGTTTAGACTACTACCTTTCCAAACTTTTTTCGAGTGTATTCAGCCTACCTTGCACTTTGTTTAAAATGTATTACCTGTTCTCCCCCAAAAAGGAATGGGAACATTGTCTTTGGCTATAAAGTGTGTCGAGAAAAATAGTCATCCCAAATAACTGAATCAAATTGAAAGAAAAAATATAAATTGTCTCAATGAGGTTAAAATTCTTGGAATGATCATTTTCTCTATGCATAGGGAAATTAATCAACAAAATAAACCCAAAGCTCTAAACTGAATTATTTGCACAATTTTGCCTGAAATTCTTGCAAGCAGAAAACTAAAATATCTATTTTTCCTTCTTTAATCTGTGACTCAGCTGTTGGTTTTCAATCAATGAATGTTTAATTACTACCCACTAAATCCCAGACCTTACTTTAGGTATATGGAACATGCTTTGATGAATGAGACTTTACCATTGCCTTCAGAATGCTTAGAGCTCCCTGGAGAAGCCTGGGCATAGAAATAAATAATGACAACCCAAGCAACTCATGGCAATTATTAACACAACAGAAAGTACAAGCCAAGTGATGTGAGCATTTAGAGAGCAGCAGGAATTTTACATTTGCCATTTACGGTCAGGAAGAACTTATGAAAATGACAGTACTAAGAATAAACATACAAGATTTTGTCAACTAAAGCTGAAGAAGGACATTCTAGTGGTGGGGACAGTATAGACAAAAAGACACACAGTGTATCTGGAGAACAGTGTAACATGAAGCTTAGATTTGAATCAAAAAACAGTGGCAGAGATAAAGATAGAAATTAAGCAGTTATTCTCAGTATAATCAATTTCAACTCTGGATAAAATGACGAAATTCAAATTTGGTATTTGGAGGAGACCTTCTGTGCCCCGGTAAAATAGCCTACTTGATATTTATATGTTATGGTTTGCCAGCATGTCTTAAACATCAATATCATCTTTCCTACATTAGCTTCTAGTTGCTTATAAAAAACACAATCTTTCTTTTGCATATTGTTTAAAATCAACATTGATCAAATCTGACAGGTATATTTTTCCTAATGTCATTTATAAACAAGTAAAAATTCACTGTATTTTTAGTACATCAATTGGTAAAGAAACATATTAGAATATTTTATCTTAAAATCATAAAGCAATAAAGTTTTGGGGAAAAAATCTTACCACATGGAATAAAATTGGAAAATACAATTTGGGAGTTTATGAGTTTGGAAAGATGGGAGCAAAATCAATAAAATAGGGCTGGTTGTCAAAAGCAGTCCCATAAATATTTTTAAGAACATTGGTATTTGTGGCAGAAGATATTAGTCAGTCTCTTTTCCTAAAAGTGAGAATAAGAGAATAGGGAGATTTTTTAAGTGTTTATTATTTGTTTATTTTCCTTTTTTTCAATCTAATGGTAATACTCCTCTGACAAAGATTCAAAACTCGTTGAATATAAGAACAAGATTTTTCACAAATCATTCAAGATGACTCTTCATGAGTATTCACTTTTCCAGAATCAGAATTCATTTCAGGAAAGAAGGACTCAGTAAGTCCGCAAGAGAGCACCTCTCCACTTCCCACCTTACACAATATACCCAAAATGTACTGCTCTTCTCTTTGACCCAGAATTACAAAGATCAGCATACAAATGGCAGAGAGGAGTTAATTATCAATGATGGAATTATCATGAAATAATATTTCTTCGAGTTCCGCAATCAATCTAAAAGAAGCTAAAATTGTGTTCTTAAAATCCTTCTGGTGTAAAAAGCGTTTGAGTTTTGTTAATGTTTTGGTTCGGCTCATAAGAACACATTACTCTAATAAACTAACAATTCATGATTCATGAGGCTAGGCCCATTCAAGTAAGAAACACACATTACTAAACAACATACAAAGGCTCATCCACCTAAGAGCCCTGGCCAGCAACCAGGAGCCAACAGAGCTGCTTTGTATTTCTTCAGGGAGATCCCTCTGCCTACAACTGTATTTTTGTGTTGTGTATTTTCAAACTGTGTTGTTGAAAGGTTATGTTTAATTTTTCATGATGCGTTGTTTTTCCTCATGCACACATTTTTAGTATGTTATTTCAGGTATGAATTTAATATTTTAGTTTCTGCATGTGTGCACATGCATGGGTATGTGTAAATTGATTTCGCTATCTTTAATCAGTAAAAACTCACTCTCGCCCACCTTCTCCCAACAAATATAACTCTACTGTGAAAAGCTGAATCACTAGGAAACTCAATGGTCATACCACCACATGGAGAAAAAGAAGAAAACAATGAAGCCAACACACAAAGAGAAATAGGGAAGTGAGATGAAGATATCATTGAGGTCTGTGCCCCATTTCTAGTTGTTCCAGAGGTCAGCCTGCATTCCTGAGCTCTCCATGGCGTCTTGTTTATTACTCACTTCATCTTTGGACTTCATTAGATTCCCAGGTACCTTTCCAATATACTCCTTTTTCCCTTCCAAATAGTCTGATCTTTGTTTATAATCAAAAGATTCACATTATTGGTACCATTTGTTACAGCATGGGAG
The DNA here is from genome assembly GCF_000951035.1 of Colobus angolensis palliatus. NCBI lineage: Eukaryota > Metazoa > Chordata > Mammalia > Primates > Cercopithecidae > Colobus > Colobus angolensis. Next base: position 2,794,385 of record NW_012116511.1, on the reverse strand, counting down.
AATGCTTTTTTCCCAAAGAACTCAAAATAGTTTTCAACATTTCATGGATATAGATATAATGAGCATTTCTGATGTTTAGAAATATTAAAAAATAGAAGAGGTTGAAATGTCTAACGTAATAACCTGGTGAGTTACCGGTACTGAGCTAACACTAAAATTTTCAAAGTGACTCTTCTTCGCTCCCTAATCTATGTGGTTCAAACTCAAAATGGGCATACAGTCATCTTAAAACAGGCTCAGCTATCTCTAGCAATTATAAACTCTGTCCACGAATAAACTTTTTCTAAGCACCTAAAATCAAATGAATATATCTGCCTGACAAAATTTGGGAAGTCCAGCATCTCTGATTTAAAAAAGAAGAAACTATTTGTAATTTTAGTCTCTCGTTCTTAGTGCAGGATCTGACCACTGGTTAGTAATGCAACAACTGTGATTAACAATGAAGAAAAACTATTTTCAGAGTTTTCTCATGACCTAGCCACATTAACAATCTAAAAATAAAAAAGGAAAAGTTTCTAAAAGCTTGACCTTCTATGAAGTTACTAAACTTCATCAAGCCATCACAAGCAGATTTCTAGGACTTTTTTTGAGAAGAAGAAAATAGGATCATTAGTTTAATGACAGTAACATTTGCACAGGTATACAAACAATGTATATGTCAGAACAATTTAAGAATTCTATACTGAATATGTTTTATGGTTTTTTATAGTATTTTGTTGAATCTACATTTGTTTTGGGGAGTTTTGTTTTAGGTTTTATGTGTGTGTATGAGCGTGTGTGTTCTCGATTTTAAAACTATTTCTTGAGTTCTTTAGACCATAAGAACATAATGTATAATAGTAAACACATATTTCAATTTATCTGAATCATTTTTAAGAAGTAACATAGATTGGCCAGGTGCAGTGGCTCACGCCTGTAGTCCCAGCACTTTGGGAGGCAGAGGCAGACAGATCATGAGGTCAGGAGCTCGAGACCAACCTGACCAAGACAGTGAAACCCCATCTCTACCAAAAATACAATACTTAGCCAGGAGTGGTGGCACCTGCCTGTAATCCTAGCTACTCGTGAGACTGAGGCAGCAGAATCACTTGAACCCGGGAGGTGGAGGCAGCAGTGAGCCAAGATCATGCCACTGCACTCCAGCCTAGGTGACAGAGCGAAAGTCTGTTTCGAAAAAGAAATAAATAAAATAAATAAAAAATTAAAAAATAACATAGATTAAGAGAACTATAGCAAATAATGTGTGGTGCAAAAAAAAAAAAAAAAGGTTTATTATGGCTGGGTGTGGTGGCTTACACCTATAAACCCAGAACTTTGGGAGACCAAGGCAGGAGGATTGCTTGAGGCCAGGAGTTCAAGACCAGCCTGGTCAACACAGAGAGACACCTAGTCCCTACATAAAGTAAAAAAAGAAAAAAAAGAAAAGGCAGGCATGCTGGCAGGTGCCTGCAGTCCCAGCTACTTGGGAGGCTGAGGTGGGAGGATCACATGAGCCCTGGAGTTCAAGGCTGCAGTGAGCTATGATCACAACACTACACTCTAGACTGGGTGACAGAGTGAGACTCTGTCTCTTAAAACATTAATAAATAAATAAAAATTTTAAAGGTTAATTTTTACAGCTACAGACAAAGATACAGTGCAGAGAAAGAATATTGGTTGTGGAAAAGTCATTTTGAGACAGGAAGTTCAGGCTTGCTTATCGTTAATATCTGGAAGATGAAGGCTGAAGCCCACATCTCTCAAGAAAGCAGCATTTTGCTTAAAATTACACTATTCACAGCTGTATAAAATCAGGCTAGTAAGAAAATAAGTGAGATGTGGAAGTTCAGAAAGATTCCTTCTCTTTTACTGACAGGTCAAAAAGCCTATGAAGAACAGCAAAAGTCATGAGGGAATTCTGGTTCTGATGTTCATTCACCCTTTTCCTCTCATCCAAATCAGCATCTCGTTTGGCCCAAAGGCTGGAGGATACTCTTGTGGTGTCATTTCTCTTCCAGAAAAGATAACAGCTGTTAGAAACTGCTAAGCCCCAAGTCACTCTCAGACTATTGTATTGCTTTACCTCAAAAACATCCTTAATAACAGTATTTCAGTAAATCTGACTTTATGCGCCATTAAGAATGAAGGACGCTGAGAATTAAACAGTGACTAATGCTAAGAAACTTCTTGATTTTAGATATGTTAAAATGTGAAAAAAAAATGCATTTAACAATCTAAAAACCATGTATCAGTCACATACAACTAACATCAAAGAACTGCCAGTTATCCTCCTTTCCTTTCTTTTTTTTTCTTTTTTCTTTCTTTTTATTTCCATAGGTTTTTGGGGAACAAGTGGTGTTTGGTTACATGAATAAATTCTTTAGTGGTGATTTCTGAGATTCTGATGCAGCCATCACCTAAGCAGTGTACACCATACCCAATGTGTAGTCTTTTTCAAAAATTTATTTATTTATTTATTTGAGACAGAATCTTGCTCTGTCACTGGGCTGGAGTGCAGTGGCACGATCTCGGCTCACTGCAACCTCCACGTCTCGGGTTCAAGCAATTCTCCTGTCTCAAGTCCCAAGTAGCTGGGACTACAGGCATGCATCACCACGCCCAGCTAATTTTTTGTATTTTTAGTAGAGACGTGGTTTCACCATGTTAGCCAGGATGGTCTCGATCTCCTGACCTGGTGATAGTCTGCCTCAGCCTCCCAAAGTGCTGGGATTACAGGCATGAACCACAGTGCCTGGCCCCAATGTATAGTCTTTTATCCCTCGCAACCCCTTACCCTTTCCCCCGAGTCCCCAAAGGCTAATGTATCATTCCTATGCCTTTGCATCCTCATAGCTTAGCTCCCACATAAGAATGAGAACATATGATGTTTGGTTTTCCTTTCCTGAGTTACTTCACTTAGAACAATAGTCTCCAATTCCATCTGCTCCTTTCCTTTCATAACTTTCTTTCTACTACTACCACAACTATCCCAGGTTAGACCAACATTACCTCAAGCCTAGTCTACTAAAAAAGACTTACGATTGGATGCTGCATCCCTACAAATCTCCTCCAAGTCTCTGATCCATCCCATCTCACACACAGTCTCCAGATTAACCCTACTTCAAAAGCACACCAGATCATGGTTCATCCACATATCTGGGAAGCTTTCACGAGAAAGTTTCCATAGATCCACCCACTGACTCTTCACTCTGATGTTCAGGCACTCTACCACCTGGACTCCATCCACCTTTACAGGCTAACATTTCGCAATAAGCATCGGCAATAAATTGTTTCATAGCATTTTTATGTATTTTGCTTAAAAAAAGGGTTTCATAATTAAATAAACTAGCATAAATAACATTAAATACATTTTCTTACTAGAAGACTGTTCAGAATCTTTAATCTGTAATGTTTGAAAACTTTCCAGGAGGCAGATATAGTACCCAATGTTTCCAAAACTAATATCACCATAGAAACCTCTGTGTGCATGTTATCTCTTGGGACTAGTATTCTTGGTGAAATAAACTATGACTTTCTGCTTCCCACAATTATTCTTCTGATCTCTTCCCATAATTACTCCTCTGATTTCTAGTCCTTGCACATTCAAGTCACTTGTTGAAGATGCCTTTCCCTCATGTGCCTTCAATTCATATCAGTATTTATCAACTTCACTTTTTTTCTAGGCCTAGTTTAAATATCATCTTAAAAGCTCCCCTTGAGGTCTGTCGCTGGAAGTAACATCTCCCAGAGAACACTGATTCTATTTTTCTTTCATTATCTAACACTTTCTACTGTTCTATTAAAGTTATTTTTACAGTATTTTATTCAATCCCATAATCCCTTTGAAAGCATCATCTGGACCTTATCATTTTATTCTTCTCAGCACCCAACAGAAAAATTCAAATATAGCTTAATCCTTATAACTTCTTCTAACTCTCTTAGGACCCCTTCACAGACCAAGCTCCTTCAAATGCTCTTTGCTTTGAAAACAGTGAATGAAATCTTTAAAAACTTTAAAATCATACAGGAACAAGATGTAACATTTTCAATGAAAAACACTGTATTTCTAACATTTTACTGAACATCTTGCCACTCATCTTGTCATTTGTAATTAAAATGGCTTTTCTCTAACCCATGTTTTGGTGGGAAAAGTGAAACAAAAACATTTGTTTCTGCATAAGGTCGACTTACAAAGTTTTTTTCTTGATTTGCCTGAAATTAAATATATAATGTCCCTACTCAAGTAAAAACTATCAAGGAACACTTTTTTAAAAAACTGATATGACTTAAGATTTCAGGGCCTTGACTTTTCCTGGTACTCTTCAATTTCAGTCTTTCGATAATGGAATCTTCCACGCAGCCAGCACTGCAACTGGTGAGGCATAAGTTCTCTTTTCAAAACATAACACACAAATAAGTTGAAAGATTATGATCTTCCTTTAATGTGGTTCCCCATCATGTGTTCTAATGTGCATGAGTACTGAATAGGCACATGTTAAAGGTGTAGAGCTAGCATTGATTTATTAATAATAACAGTAATAGCTAACACTCAGTGCCACTCTATGTGCCAGAGAGTGCTTATGTGCTTTGTGTGCATTATCTCTTTTAACCCTCACAACAACTCTTTAAAGAAAGCACCATAATTACCTCCACAAATAAGAATACTTTAAGAGGTGTTATGTAATTTAGCCAAGTTCACACAGCCAGTAATGATAGTTCCAAGATTTTAACTGAGGCAGTCTGACTCCAGATCCCAAACTCTAAGCCACACCACTCCCTTGCCTGCCTTCTATTTAGGAACACAGGAAATATGGTGCAGTTACATTCATGGCTGAAGAGCCATTCCTATCAACCCTATCAATAAGCACACTTCTTCGTGCCATTGCTGACAAACAGAAGATATGTCACAACATCAGAAAGCAATAATATCTGTGCTCCTTCCCAGACAAATGAAGTATGTCCTCTTGGAGAAAGACAATGTCACATATGAACATTTTTTTTTATGATTTAATTAATCCATTCATTAAATACATTTACATAAATACATTTACATAAATACATAAATACATTTAATGAATGGATTGATTACTTCTGTATTCCTCAAAGTAAAGCTAGATATTGTCTTCAATTCCTGGATGACTGCCACACCAGAAGTAGTCCCTTCTCCTTAAGCTCTCCCTCCATGTAACCTCCACACAGCCACGACCAACCATGACCATCAGCAAGACAATATAAAACAAAACGTTTGGACCGGGCACGGTGGCTCACGCCTGTAATCCCAGCACTATGGGAGGCTGAGACGGACAGATCATGAGGTCAGGAGATCGAGACCATCCTGGCCAACATGGTGAAACCCCATCTCTACTAAAAAATACGAAAAATTGGCTTGGCGTGGTGGTGCGCGCTTGGTAGTCCCAGCTACTCGGGAGGCTGAGGCAGGGGAATCACTTGAACTCAGGAGGCAGACATTGCAGTGAGCCAAGATCACACCACTTCACTCCAGCCTGGTGACAGAGAGAGACTCCGTCTCAAAAAAATAAAATAAAATAACACAAAAAAACAAACAAACAAAAAAACATGTGGCATCATCCTTTCCATGTACAGTGAAATAAGAAATTATATGAGAATCTGTGGACACTGTGAAATGACAAGTCTGCTTCCTAAGAATTCAGCGGATTACTCGCTCAGGGATAAGACTGAGTCCATTCTTCAACTGAAGAATTAGCTGCTCAGAATTATAGCAGGATTCCATGGCTAAGCATTGTACCCCTGCTTAGGAGAAAGCAATTATAGCAATCTAAAGATGCGCATAAGTAGTAGACTAGTAAGGTTTAAAGCCTATCATTATCTATTCTTTCAACTTGTTCAATAAATATATAGTAAATGTAGACACTGTTCTAAGTATACTGAGTTCAGCAAAAACAATGAAATGTTCATGGAGTCTACGTTCCACAAGCAATGGCAGTTAGTTCTAGGAATGTCATACAGAGTGCTAGAGTGGAGGAGGAACTGGGATGACTGGAAGAAATATATAAATGTGAAGATCTGTGGTAAACAGTCATTCCAGACAAACTAACAGCAAGTACAAGTTACACCAACAAGTTAACTAACCTACAAACAACTGAATACTCAGAATGAATTTCAATTATCTATCCTGACTAGAGTTCAGAGGGTCTCCAACCTATGATGGGTTGACTTGAAATTTTTCTACTTAACAGTGGTGCAAAAGTGATATATATTCAGTATAAACTGTCCTTAGAGTACTCACACAGCCATCATACAGCCATCCTGCTTTTCACTTTCAATACAGTATTCAATACGTTGCATGAGATATTCAACACTTTATTATGAAATAGGCTTTGTGTCAGATGACTTTGCCCAATTGTAAGCTAATGTAAATGTTCTCAGCATATTTAAGGTGGACTAAGCTAGATCGTAATTTTCATTATGTTAGGTGTATTAAATGTATTTCAACTTACAATATTTTTCATTTATGATAGGTTTATCGAGATGTAATCCCTTCATAAATCAAGAAGGATCCGTACATTTGTTAAGAAAATTTAAGACCTTAAATCCAACCTATGCTATTAGTAAACTAGGGTACGTCACTTAGCTTCTGTGCATGTCAATTTCATTATCCTTAAAAGGAGGGACAGGAACATATGACCCTAAGGTAACTTCCAACTGGAAATTCTTAGAATTCTATGTTCATGAAGTCTGAACTTCGAGTTGCTTTTCCAAAGTAGCTAATTAATGTATACTTCCATCCTTACAGCCTTGCCCTACCTCCCTGGTGACAGAGCTGACAGGGGCTATGTCAAAGATGTGCTCAAGAAAGAATTCAAGCTATGGTCCACCACGTGATAAGCCTATAACCTCCAGGTGACTAATACATTATTCCAAGCAACTGAGCTAATAGCCAATATAAAAATCTTCTTGGTTTTTTGATAAAAATAAAGATTCATACTTTCTGGTCTTGGCCTATTAATTAGATTACAATAAAACAAAGGTAATAGTCCCACTTCCAAAGTTATAGCAAAGTAAAATCTGACAACTAAAAACTTCACCATCATCTAATCCATAAAATATATATCTTTTTACAATGCATTCCATTGCATTCCAGTGGCAAGACATGGGAGCAGAGAAACGTTGTAAAGGGGTATTTATGTTTAAAAAAGAAAATTCTAGATGCTCTTCTAGAAGTTTGCCTTAGTGACTCAGAATGTAAACTTACTCTATTCAGTGAAGTGTGCATTATTAATTAGATAATTTCTACCTTGAGAGACTTACAATAAAGATCAAATAGACTGAGAACATCAACCATAATGAGATATATTTGTATAATGATCAATGCAATATAAAGTTAATTTTAAACTATAGGCATTTTATCATTTTTGAATTCACTTATTCGGCATGAAATTTTATTTATAAAAGATCAGAATGAAAATTTCAGCAGTTTGTAAGAGATTTTAGGTGTTATTGTGATGATGAAATGGTTCCTTGTGGGAATAATAGAATCACCTTGATGGATGAATATTGAATGAGTATGCTTATATAATATGAGGAATTTAAGGGAAGAAACTTAGTTTTGAAAACTGTACACTCCACCAAGTCACTTACCAATGAGTTAAGAAATAAAAGGCTCCAAAACCATAGAAATTCAAAATCTCAGGAAGCAGCTTAATACAGCTTTGACAGGAGACAGATGCGGAGAAAGCCTAATTCTGTACTTTTTAGCTCCTTAGTTTCCTCGACCGTAAATAGAAATAGTGTCTCCCTTCTCCAAAGATTATTTAAAAGATTATATGGGCATTGAATTATAAAGTAACTAATTAAGATACTAACATATTTTATGGAATCAATAGATGCTAGTTGTCCTCCCAAGTCATCTTTTGAAGTCTTTGACTTTACTTGATTGAACAAGCATTTATCAAGTGTTCATTGTATATCAGAGAATATATTAAGTACTAATGATACAATGAGACTAAAATATAATACCTACTTTTAATAATAGCAGAGAAGACAGAGAGGACACGATAACTAATGAAGCAGCTTATGCGCTGGCATGAGAGTGTATAAAACACACATACAGAAATTTAATTCTGCTTTAAAAAAAAAATGAACAAGAAAAGCCACAAAAGGGTGACTTTAAGATTTGACATTGAAATATAAGCAGGAATTTGTCCTAGCAAAAAACAAGCCACATAAGGAAAAATGAGACATTAATTCAGGAAAATTTGGATTAGGAAGCCTACTGTGGCAGAAACCTGGAGACGTGAACATACATGGTGTCTTCCAAAAAGAAAAAGCACATCTCATACACAAACATTTAGAGAAATCTTTATTAGTCAACGTGTGATTTTTAAAATTTTCTTTTTTTTTGAGATGGAGTCTTGCTGTGTCACCCAGGCTGGAGTGCAATGGTGTGATCTCGGCTCACTGCAACCTCCGCCTCTCAGGTTCAAGCAATTGTCCTGCCTCAGCCTCCTGAGTACTGGGATTACAGGCACCCACCATCATGCATGGCTAATTTTTGTATTTTTTAGTAGAGACAGAGTTTCACCATGTTGGCCAATCTGGTCTCTAACTCCTGACCTCAAGTGATTCACTCGCCTTGGCCTCCTAAAGAGATGGAATTACAAGCATGAGCCACAGTGCTCGGCCAAATATTCTTAATTATTTGCAAATGTGTGGACTTTGTATTGTGTTGGGAATGTTTTCCAGGGTTCTTCATAAATTTTAAATAAATATGCAGCCTTAAAAATACAAGCATCCGAGCAGTTCAGAGTTCAACAACAAGCTTCCAAGATGCCGCCCAAAGGAAAAAGTGGTTCTGGAAAAGCGGGGAAAGGGGGAGCAGCCTCTGGGAGTGACAGTGCTGACAAGAAGGCTCAAGGTCCCAAAGGTGGTGGTAATCAGTAAAGGTCAGACACATTCTATGTGAAAAACATGGCAAAATCATGGAAGCCATGGAAAAGTTAAAGTCTGGGATGAGATTCAATGAAGTGGCCTCACAGTATAGTGAAGATAAAGTCAGGCAAGGGGGTGACTTGGGTTGGATGACCAGAGGGTCCATGGTGGGACCATTTCAAAAAGCAGCATTTGCCTTGCCTGTAAGTGGGATGGATAAGCCTGTGTTTACAGACCCATCGGTTAAGACAAAATTTGGATATCATATTATTATGGTTGAAGGAAGAAAATAAAATCATATGAAAGACTGAAAAAAAATACAAGCATCCATGATAAATAAAATATATTTTGAAAAATAATACAAAATATCTTTGTAAGCTAAGCAGTCTGAAAATGTCTTTTTTAATAAATAAAACACTAGATTCCAATCTCTCCAGCTCAACTGGTGGTCACAGCTGATGATGTAAGAATGAAATCAATTTAATATATACATATATATAAACTATATATGTATACTATATATGTACATATATATGTAAACTATATATATATATAGTTTACAATTTAGCAGATGTCACCAATAATGTCAAGAGCATATCAACAGAAATGAAATGCCATTTTAGTTAGAGAAAGCCTCATTATGAATTGAAAATGCCCAAGACATGGTCATGTTAAACTATCAAAAATCCTACCATTTGCTGGATCTAATTGTTTGTTTTTCTTTCTTCCATTCTTAATGAAGCAATGGTCTTTTACAAAATCTTCTTTAAGTGCATCCAACACAATAAAAGCTCAACATGAGATCTCCTTTTCAATCATAAGTACCTAACACTGTTTCCAAATGTAAAGCCAAGAGAGAATCCAAATGAATAACAGTTTGGCTACTAGGCAGAGCTATGTGGCAGGCTGACATTTTCATGGAAAATGTACTGTTCTCCACCTCCAACTCTTTTAGACATAGTGGAAAGATGTAATATTATTTAAGTTCTTATCTCAATGCAAAAAGGAAGAAAGGAAGGAAGGAAGAGGAGGAAAAAAAGGGAGGGAAGACAGGAGGAGAAAAAGCACGGTTGAAAACACAGCTTCTTAGAGTTTTCTAATACAATTTGTTAAAATTGTCATAAACCATTGCGATCACCAACTACTATTTTCAAAGGATTTTGTTTTAAATGCTCAAAACAGAAAATCAAAAACCCCAATGAAAAATAAACACTGCTCCTCATTTACAAAATAGGTAGACTGTGATAACTTCTTATTGTATGAATACTCGGATATATTTTGAATAGATTTCATTTTCAAGTTTAAAAACCTGATATAAATTAAATATTTTAGGAATTACTACTGCAATATATAAATCAAACTGCACCTTTGGTGTCTTTGCAAATGCAATAATGTAATAATAGAGAGAAGTTCCTAGGAGACAATGGCTACACAAATGTACATTTTTCTTATTATAATACTCTGTCCATTTATAGTTATGTAGTAATGAGCCTTGACAATTTAACATGCTTTACATAAAATTGTAGAATCATTTAAGCCCATTACAAACCACTAAGATTATCAGCTCTGATGTGAATCATACAAAAATATGCCTATGTCCCTGTTTCAGTCGCAAGATAAAACTATTTTAAGTGAGTCATCAATTCCAGATTTTCAAAGTCAAAATATCCTCACAAAGCGCTCGGTTGAGTCTTTTGAACACAGGTATGAAGTACAAAATGAATCTAAACCAATGTTACCTCTACCATACAGGTATGTTGTGTTCACAAATACACACACGCACACACACACACACACACCCCCCAACTCAATGTAGTTTATTCAATTTTATTTTTACATTTTTATTATTAATTTTTATTCAGTAGTTTTATTATATTAAATTTTATTTCCTTAATACAGGTATATTCATTTAATTGTTTTATGATTTTGCAGCTATAGTTTATTTTACCCTGATTTTAATATTATTTTAAATATTTTATCCTTTATTCTTTATTATTCAATTTCCATCATATTTCCTTGAACTATTTGTATTAATACATAATGTTTGTACATATTTGTGGTACATGTGATATTTAGATACATGTATACAACATGTATTGATCAAATCAAAGTATTTAAGATATTTATCTACTCAAATATTTACCATTATTTGTACTAGGAACATTTCAAATCTTCTAGCTACTTTGAAATATACAATACATTGTTGTTAACTATAGTCACCCTACTGTGCTATCAAACACGAGAACGTGTTCCTTCTATCTAACTGTATGTTTGTACTGATCAACCAACCTCTCTTTATCCCCTCTCCCCACCCCCCAACCCACACACACCTTTCCCAGCCTCTGGTAATTAACATTCTACTCTCTACTTCCATGAGATCAACTTTGGAAACTCCCACATGTGATATTGTTTTTCTGTGCCTGGCATATTTCACTTACCACAGTGAACTCCATGTCCATCCATTCTGTTGCAAATGACAGGATTTCATTCTTTTTATTCCAGGGCATTTCTAAGAGATTTTTTTGTGTTTTGTTTGTTTGTTTGTTTCCGAGGCAGGGTTTTGCTCTGTCACCCAGGCTAGACTGCAGTGACTCAATCTCAGATTTCAGCACCTTGCAACCTCTGCGTCCCAGGCTCAAGTGATCCTCCCACCTCAGCCTCCTGAGTAGCTGGGATCACAGGTGCACACCACCATACCCGGTTAATTTTTTTTTTTGATAGAGACAGGGTTTCGTCATTTTGCCCAGGCTGGTCTCGAACCCGTGAGCTCAGACAATCCTCCTGCCTCAGCCTCCCAAAGTGCTGGGATTACAGGGGTGAGCTACCATGCCCAGCCTCTAAGAGTTTTTTTTTAACAGACATTTATAAGTAACTTTTACTTATAGATACTAAGAAGCTACTTGAGCACAGGAGAGAAAGTCATAGGTATGCAGTCCAAAAGCCATAAAGAAAAGACGGAAAGAAATCTTTGAATGATTTTGTATTAAATCACCCCAAATCCCAAGTCAGAGATCTCTTAGGCTAATATGGGATAAGATACTTTATCCTAAAACCATCATTAGGCAACAGTGGCTGACAAACCCACCTTGTTTCCATTTAGACAACAGTCTAGGAACTACATGGATAAAATTACTCCTGCAGGAGAATAACAAACTAGCCTCCAAAATAGCCCAGGTGAATGGAAACAAAAAGATTATCTTGTCTCTGGGACAATTCACAACGTCTCTGATGAGGCAGGTAGATAAAAAATAATATGATCTCTGAGTACAATTGTATAATTGTGGACTTTTCTCCTGAGCAAACCAGCCATAGACAGACAAGAAGGCATATGGGACTTTCCTAAATGATCTTTCTACTCCGTTTCAAAATGACTCATAATACAAATAACTGAATACTTCTGAACCTCCCTTTCAATGTTTTTGGAAAGATACACAACACCCAGGGCAACTGAATATAGCTGTGAATAATAGCAGAGTAGATCCCAACACTAAATAGCCATATGACTTGGAACAAACTGCTTATCCTTCTGAAATCTCAGTTTATTTACTCATTATACAACTCAACTCAGTCATAGAATTCGCCTCATATATTATTGTTGAAGTATTAAATGAGATCACAAACGTGGAGTGTGTCTGGCACTCAAAGAACTCAATAAATATAATTAGTTTTAAAAAAAAACTAAGCATCAAAATTAAAGTACTGGAATTTTTTTTATGCTGGTCCATTCCAGAATAAACTTGAATAAATAGAATTATTTCACTTCAGGAAAGGAATTTAGCTGGGTATAGTGGCTCATGCCAGCACTTTGAAAGGCCAAGGTGGGAGGATCACTTGAGGCCAGGAGTTCAACACCAGCCTTGGCAAAATAGCAAGGCTATTTTGTCAGCCACTGTTCCCTGTCTCTATAAAAAATAAAAAAATAAAAAAATAGTTGAGCATGGTGGTACATGCCTGTAGTCCCCACTACTCAGGAGGCTGAGGTGGGAGGATCACTTGAACCTAGGAGGTCAAGGTTGCAGGCAGGCAAGCAGACAGAGGAAGGAAGGAAGGAAGGAAGGAAGGAAGGAAGGAAGGAAG
>NW_012116511.1:2695492-2781369 GCF_000951035.1 Colobus angolensis palliatus | reverse complement strand
GGAGGGGGAGGGGAGGGAGGGAGGGAGGGAGCCTGGCTTAAATATTCCTCATTCCTCATATGTGAGCCTCCCCAGTCTGCTCTGTTTATAACAAAAATCAAGAAAATGCTAGGTTGGATATGTTCCCAAATAGGTTCTACAGTTTTTTAAAACAATTTCAAATTTCATAATTTTCAAAATCTTAGTTTGCAATGGACATCCTGACAGGGTCTAAAATTGTAAGTCAAATGAATGTGTAATTAAACAGCTTCCCCTAAACTAGTTGATCTTTTGGGGATGAAAAAAATAATGTGGAATTACTTTTTTAATTTAAAACAGAAACTTTTTTCTTGATATGGAATTCATCTCAACATAACTAGCCAGTGGTTTAAATCTGAATTTACTACAGCACCCAGGAAGAGGCTGGGCACAGACCAAGAGTCGCACAGAACAATGTGGGTCAGCTGATGAAAGGAGAAGAAAATGATAGTTTTCTATCTTTCTGGTGTATGGTTTTAAAGCAGTTCCTTATCTGTTACTTGAAAGAAAAATGCTAACCCAAAGAACTGTTACAGACTTCTCTTAAGGGACCAGTCACAAAGAGATGATGAATAAAGGGCAGGAGAGCAAGGCATGACTATAACAGCTTGGCCCCTGGGTGAAGCTGGACAAAACTTTTCAGAAAAGCCCCAACTCAGAAATTATAATGAAAGTAAGTTGTTGTGTGCTTTCTAGTCATCAAACGTGTTCTAATAAAAAAATGAGTTCTCAAATAAACCACACTAGAAATAAACATTTTGGCATTATAACAGGATGTGGTTTAATTAAAGAATTCAACTAATTGACCAAATTATTCAGTCAACTGGTCAAAGTGAGAATGAGAAAAAAATATATATCTTTATATCTTCATATATATATAGCGCAACAATTTTACCTCTTAAAAGTTTGTGAGCATCCCAGGTAAAGCAACAAAAGATATGAAAAAAATCAATCCCTTTTTTCAATCAAAAAAGATAATTTGTTGCTGTTTGGGTCTCAACCAACATTTTTCCAAAGCACTGTTTTAAAATCTCAAGGTAGCCCCCAAAAGGCTGGTAAGTAGTTTAAATTTCATTTTAAATTGCAGTTTTACATTTTTGTATTAAGATTGGAAATTAATAAATTAACCATACTAGCAATTAAAACTATACTAACAAGTAAAATAATCCAACTGAAGGAAACTTTTACAATACATTTCACCTACTGGAGCTTAAAGAAAATCAGATTTGAAAGTTTTCTGGAGGAGGAATATTCAGAGACACATATAGTTTCTAAAGACAACTTTTGACGTTGTCGCTTACTTTAGAAATTGTTGTAAAGCTACTTTCTCTAAAACAACTTTTCTATGCTTTGAGTATATACTGACACTAATTTCATAAATTGAGATTGTTTATGGGACTTAAAAGGTACAGTGGCAGCTAAATAATAAAGAGCTAACAATCACTGTTGAGTGATTTTTTTTTTTTCTAAACTGATATGCTGAGAACTTCACATGCATTATTTTATTTTAGCCTCCCATTTTATAGGAAACAAAGGCACAGAGTACCAGGTAACTTGCCAAGATCACCAGATAGGAAAGGGATTAAAACCCAGGCAGTATTTGTCCTTCTGTGACTGATATGATTTTGCGCTTTGAATTATCCAAATAGTCAAACTCATAGGAACAGAAAATGGAATGGTGGCTGCCAGTGTCTGAAGAGAAGGGGAAACAAGAGCTGCTGTTCAATGGGTATAAAGCCTCAGTTACGCAGGATGAATAAGGCCCAGAGATCTGCTGTACAACGTTGTGCCTATAGTTAACGATACTGTATTGTACACTTAGAAATTGTTTAAGAGGGAAATCTTGTGTTTTTAATTTATGATGGTTAAGTGTTCCTACTATCAGAGGCATCCTAATCAGAGTGACTCCATCTTGAATAAAGATGGGAAAGTCAAATCTGCTGAGTTACATTCCCTGGGGTTCAGCACTCTTGGTCACAAGATATTCATGGTTGAGGGACTGAGTTAATAGTGTTAAGTAACTGTATAAGACCCAGAACTTATGGAAATGGCCTAGTACTTTAAGAACAAAAATCATTCTTAGTTTGAGACTAGGTTTTGCTTTAAAGATAAGAGTAACATAAGAAAGTAACAATACTAATAGCCTGCCACAAGCTAATCACAAACCATCATAATAAAGTACATAAAAACCTATCTATATAAGCAAGCATTGTATTTGAAATGGGGGTGTGCCTCCTCTTGCATTCTGAGGACACCCTACTCTGTAATTAAGTAGTCTCTAATAAACTATGTTACCTTCACTATACTATACTGTGCCACTCGCTGTGAATTCTTGAGAGATCCAAGAACCCACTTTTGGGGTCTGGGACATGAACACTTTTCCAGTGACATTACCACAATAAATAAAAATAAATTACATAATTAAATATATTTTTTAAACAAACAGGTGGACTCCAAAGCCTTAGCCATTATTTAGGCCATAATTAAGCTGACCCAAAGCAGGAGGAGAGTACAGAATAAAGATATTCTTGCTAGAAAGAATAGAATGAGACAAAACTAAATGAGTAGCAGGCGGAGAAATAATGAAGGCACACCCAAAATAAAAGTATGGGCAGGGCTGATGAAGGGTGTACCGAGGTATAGCATAGCAAATGGACCATGAGGAGCGTGAATACATGGAACTTGAAACAGCTCCCACCTTCGGCCAGAAGCTGTCACAATTCCCAGAAGGTCACGGTTCAAGAGGACACAGTCATGCCTCGCATACGCAGGAGAGATCAGTTCCAGGATCCCAGCTTATACCCAAATCCGCACATACTAAAGTCCCACAGTCAGCCCTAAAGAACCTGAACATCTGAAAAGTTGCTTCTCCCCATATACGGATTTCCCATCCCGGGATACTGCAATTTCAATCACCATTTGCATGAAAAAATATCTGCATATAAACGGCCCTATGCAGTTCAAGCCCATGTTGTTCAACGGTCGACTGTGCATACATTGGGGCTGACTCACTCAGTCAAACCCACCTAACATCACAGAGGTTCCTGAAAGAGAGTCTTGTCGGTAGGTGACTTCCACTGACATCTCTAACTCTGCTAAGGAGTAAAGGAATAAATGAAGATTCTGCGTGCTACTTTTGAATGGATGCCAACCCTTGGCTCTTCATTCTACCTACTCTTATACACACAGTAACACTCTAAACCATAATAATTCTACTGCAAGTTTCTTCTTTGAAATGGCAATCGCCAGTAGGGAATTCTTACAGAATCCACTTTATCACTGCCAGGGCACACAGAATTTTGAATTAAGGAAACAGCTGGCTGCTTGCCATAGGCAGGAAATGGAGAAGAGAGAGCCAGTCAGCATTCATCTCTCTTCTTCTGTCCAACTAACTACTTCTAGCTCTCTTCATCTGCCTTCATCTTACCTCTTTTGATTTGGGGATCGAATCAAAGAGCTGTTATGCACCTCAGATGCAATCGAGTATCAACTTACAAAAAGATACAAACAGTGAACTAGAGCTGCCCCAGGTGCCAAGTTAGGCTGAGAAAAGCCTAAAGACAAAGGAGTTCAGGCTGCAAGACTGAAACCTGAACACACTGCCGAATACAGTACCACTAAAGCTCTTACTGATCAGCTGCTTCTGAATTAATCACCAAATAATGGTCAGCATTTACAGAGAGATCCTAGTATTCCTGGTACAAAAAAGATACTTCCAATATCTGCATGAACTCTGGGAACTGGTTTTGCTTTCTCATTGAAACAGAAGTTTAGAGAAAAAAAAAAAATGACCATACAATTATTCAGTGATGGATCATTATTCCAATCAGAACTCCAAACTTAGGTTCTTTCCATTACACAGTGCAATAATACCAAGGAAACACTGAGATTTGCTTAGAAAGTACTTTGGAGTGATCAAAGAATTGCTTTTAAAAAATGGAAAAATTCCTTAGAAGATCAGGATTCTACTAAATGGTCATAAGTTCTTTATTAGATGGGAATCAAACATTTAGGAGCAAAATTGATTGAAGAGTTATACATTTCCCCTTCCCCTTCCTGCTTCACATATTTTACAATGAAATTACTAAAGGGGTTGGGGGGATATGAATGAGCAGGGTAGATAACACCTGTATCCAAAAAGACGACAAATAATACAATGAGTGCAGAAATTTTGATTCACCATTGAATCCCCAGTTAAGAACAGAGTCTGGCCAATATATTTTTTATATAAAATAATTCATTAAGAAAAATGGAAAACTATTTCCACTAATGTAATTTGAAACAAGAATCCTTAGTACATAGAACTAATTCAAGCATGAAAAAATTACAGTAGGTTTCAGATAATAGAAACTCCTTCAAAATGCTTTATTCATGATTTCTGCTATGGTTTTAGAATTCCAAAATCTGTGCTTTGGGGTAAAGAGAAAGTATCACGAGGAGTAAAGCCTACCAATTACTATGAATGACAATCCATGACCTTGAGGATAATTATACACTGTCCCTAATTAGTCTTCCAAAAGTTTGAGAAGTGAAAATGCAGTTGCAAATAGATAGATAGACTTCTAAACATCTGAATGGTTCCCAGAGTAGATAATTAAATATATTTGGTCTTTAATGGACCTCAACCATGTGTTATTTCCAAGCTATTAGTTTACATTCATATTCTGATTGTGATTTACATTCTGACTCATACTAGAAGCAGAAGAATAGATAAGAAAGAAGAATATCCCATCCTATCTTTTCCTTTTCTTTGAGTTAGCTGCCTGTAGAAAATATTCAAAGTACCATTGAGCCTTGAACAACAGAGCTGGAATTGCACAGGTCCAAATATGTAGATTTTTTTTTCAACCGAACCAGAGAGAAAATACAGTATTTGTGAGACTCAAAACCTGCATATCCAGAGGGCCAACTGTTCATACATGTGGATTTCATGGGACGAGCTGTAGGACTTGAGTACACATGGATTTTGGTATAGGCAAGGGGGTTCTGGAACAAATTCCCATATTTACCCAGAGACAACTGTGGTATAAATTAGCCTTTGGCATCTTTTCAC
This sequence comes from Colobus angolensis palliatus, assembly GCF_000951035.1. Taxonomy (NCBI): domain Eukaryota; kingdom Metazoa; phylum Chordata; class Mammalia; order Primates; family Cercopithecidae; genus Colobus; species Colobus angolensis. The sequence continues at coordinate 2,776,298 of NW_012116511.1, read as the reverse complement.
CTCCATTGTCTTGCGAAGCTCCTGCTACTTAATTTCTTATCTCTCAAGGGTTCCAAACTGTCTTCATGGTAGGTTATGGATGAGAGCTTGCCTCACCTAAGGATTCAATGCTCTGCAATTGGTTAGATCCTCTTTCTTTCTCAATCAAAAGTCTTTCTGCCTGATTTCAGATGAGTGTTAGAAAGGAAACACTGTAATTAACTCATGCTAAAGTATCATTTTTAAATCTAATTTTTAAAATATATTTATATGTTTCAAAAAATTGTTTTAACATACTAAATGCAATATAGTGAAATTTTCCCATTCTGCAAGGAACTACTGCCGTTAGTATCCTGTGAATCCATCCTAAATTTCTATGTATATCTGTAAGCATGTATGTATGTACACAAGCAAGTAGAAATATATGTCATTTCTCTCCTTCTTAATAGAAGGTAGTACATGATATGTGCTGTCAGACACCTTTATTTTTTATCTTTAATAAAATGCCTTGACCTTTCATGTCGGTATATAAAGAAAGAACTGCCTCATTATTTTAAATTTTTTAACAGCTGGAGAGTATTCCACTGTATAAATGGACTTCAATTGATTTAAGTAGTTCCATGCTGATGGACACTTAGTGGCTTTTCAATCTTTTGCTATTAAAAAAATACTGCAATGAACATCTTGTACGTAGACATTTTGAATAAATTCCCAGGGAAGGTGTTGTTAGATACACCCATCTGTATTTGATGGATGGTACTAAATTACCCCTTACATTGTGTGTTCCAACTTAGGCACCAAACAATAGCATATAAGAATTACTGTTTCCAAAACCTATGCTAATAAAGAGCTACATCAAATTTCTGGATATCTGCCAATCTTAGAGGTGAAAAAAATGATATTTCTTATTATTTTAATTTGCATTTCTTTGTTATAAGGATTATTAAGCCTCATTTTTAAAATCTGCTTAAAGGTTTATATTTCCTTTTCTGTAAATGGTTCATATCTTACTAACAGTATGAATTTTGGGTAGCCACTTAAACTTCTGAAAAGCATTCCATGTTTTCTAAGGAGACTTAATCACCCAAATTAGTCTGTAAATAGTGCTATTTGAAAAAACATGATGTGAAATGAAAACTTTGAGCAGTTGTGGGGAGAACATTCTACTAGGCAAAAGTAACCAATAAAGAGATAGTTTAGCCTGGTCTAAATGTCTTTGAAGTGCTCTTTTATTAATCAAAAAAAAACCCAAAGATTAGAAAATTAAAACAATTGGCAAACAGCATTGGTTTTCATGTCAAGGACCGGGGCCCGCCCTCAAGGCCCCTCTCCCCTAGGCCTTACATTAAGGCCTTTCATTCTTTCCCAGCTAGTCTCTCCTCTAAATAGTGCAGAAAAAGGCTAATAAACATAAGCTTGGGAGTCAGATCTATCTTCCATGAAACTAGCAAAAGTATAACACAGTCCACAAACAAGGATTCACAAGATTCACTTCTAAGAGTCAACCACAAGATTAGTAATTTAAGAGGATATATACAGAATGATTTACACATGAAAGAGAGCTAGGCAGCTGGTTTTGGTCACTACTGCAGTAATAACAAAAGATAAGGAAAGCACAAATGGTCTGCACTCTCATTCTAAAGAGAAGCCATCAGAAAAAGCCTAGAAAAACGGTTCAGAAGAGACCACAGCAGACACTAACACTCAGTAGCTACAAGCCCAACATGTAAATAACAAGCAAAACTAAATCTCCAGAGACCTCTGACTTCCAAACTCAGACCGACCTAGGAGTCATTAAAAGTCAGATCTCAGGCGTTCACTCCATATTTGAATAAATATCAGAAAAGACAAGTAAACACGAATACTGGTAGACATGTCTTCAAAATACTTTATAATGTTCTTTACAAAATTCTGAATAGAGCTGTACATTTGTTTAAAGTTTAAATATGCAAAAGAGTTCTGGAATGAAGTAAAGCTGGTAGACTTTCCTCCCTGAATTCCCTCCACTCTGTCAAGTTAAATCCTTCTAGCTTTGGGACCAGTCACCTCATTTTTCAATACATTGCCTACCTCCTTTTGTAGCTCCCTCTTTCATCATTTTATCTCTGTCCTCCTTCTTTTCCTTCAATGGTGGTGGGATCAGCATTGATTAGAGATCTATGGTCCAACTTCTAACCTCCTCCTAGACCCCATACTCACCTCAGGTAAACTATATTTCAAATAAATAAACATTTGCATGTAATCAAATGCAGCTTCAAAACAAGTCCATGGCCCTCCCACCTACAACTATATGGCTACCCATAAGCCCTCCTATGTATGAAACTGGCCACCAGTGCCCATAAAATATACCTAATTATTTCTGGTCCTGTCTACTTGTACTCTACCAAACACCTATCTCGTTTCTCCCACACAGTGGTGAGCTTCCAAAGAATAAAAGTGTGTCCTCATACATAACGAAAAGTATATTTAAACTAAACTTGTACAAAAATGGTAGTACAATCTGTACTATGCAGCCTCTACTATGTCCTGAGCAGAACAACTGAGGACAGTCAGAGGCATATAAAGGGTTAAGGAAAAAAAGTCTAATTCATTCACCGATGGACCCTTGCATCTTCATGGCTGTAATTAACATAGCCAGTACATTAATATAGTATCAGCTAAAGAATAATCAGGAAACTTAATGACTAATTGAGAAGAAAAACTAAGATTTATTGTAAAAGGAATTTGATTTTGTATAGCATTGGTGAAGCACAAACATATATGTACTTTTACCAGAACTTTAAAGTTCAGAACGTTAGTAATTGGTTATCATCTTAAAATAAAGCTGACAAATCACGTTAAAATAACATGATAACACAGTACACTTCACAAAGATTAAAAAAATAAGATTAATTATTTAAAATGGTAGCAGACAGGAACATTGAGGTCATTCGGAAAAACATAATTTTCTTGGAATTTCACATGGTTATCAGTACACCGTCTATAAATATGCTCAGTCTAAATCAGTAATAAGCAACACAGTTTACTGAAACACACAAGTCTTTATGATTCTATCTGCAAGGTACCTGGAGGAGGGAGAGGTAAGAAGGAGATGAGGGAAGAGGGGTGAGGAAGTGAATGGAGAAAAGAAAAGAAGGAGGGAATAATGGATGCGGAGACTAGAAAAACAGAGGAGGAAAGAAGAGAGAAAAGGGGAAAGAGGAAGAGGAACGAAGTGGGAAAAGAAAAGTAAAATTATCATAATTATAATCCAAAGGTACAAGTTGTCTGGAGCCTGGATTTGAGGGAACACCAAATTAGGGAGCAAATATAGTCGTCTAAGTGGCATAGACTCAAACGGTGAGGTTGGGGTGAAATGCAATAAAGTAGAAAGATCTGTTATTAAACTAAATAGAGCTTAATACTCGAAGGTGAGGCAGAGAGAGAGAAAGAATTATGACTCCCAGGTTTCTGATATCAATCACTAACTGAGTCAAAGCTGGCAGGGAAGGCTGGAGGAAGAAAATACAGATTTGTACAGGAATGTAACGATTTCAATTTGCTATGCCTGGGAAATAAGCAAATGGAGATATGGAATGAATGAAAGGTTCTGGGGCTTGACAGAGACACTCTCCTAGACCAGATATTTGTTTTTTCTTTTTCTTTTTTTTTTTTTTTGAGACAGAGTCTCATTCTGTTGCCCAAGCTGGAGTGCAGTGGCACAGTCTTGGCTCACTGCAACCTCCGCCTCCCAGGTTCAAGCAATTCTCCTGCCTCAGACTCACGAGTAGCTGGGACTACAGGCGCGTGCCACCACACCTGGCTAATTTTTGTATTTTTAGTAGCGATGGGGTTTCACCATTGGCCAGGCTCTTCTTGAACTCCTGACCTTGTGATCCACTCACCTAGGTCTCCCAAAGTGCTGGGATTACAGGAGTGAGCCACCGCTCCCGGCCTTCCTAGACCAGAATTTATTCAGGCTCTTCTAAGCCCGTTTCTCAACTAGACCCCAAGTATGCCAGACCTGAGTAGCTCAATGTTAGCAAAATCCTGCCTATCAGTTTAGTGAGAGTCCTCCAACCTATTATACATCTAACCAAATTCCTCATTCCCCCCACTCCCAACCCCAAGTGATTTCTCATCACTCTGGCTTGCCTTTAGCAAGAATCCTGTTAGGTCTGTCTAACCAGAATCCCCTTTATCCTCTGAGATTTCCTCTTAGTAATTTTCCATTCACTAACCCCGACCCTAATTCTGCGGCTATAAATCCCCACTTGTCCATGCTGTATTCAGAAGTAAGCCCACTTATATGCTGAGCTCTCTTTCCCTATATTGCAATAGTTCCTGAATAAAATCTGTTTTTTATTGCTTTAACTACTGTCCAGCTCTGGTTTTCTTTAACAGGCTCAAAGAGAGCTCAGGACTGGAGTAATAAATTTAGAGTAACGAATGAGTTTATAGATGGTAAGTAAGAGATAATGACTTTCCAGGTTGAGCCAAGCAGAGTGTCCAGAAAGGTAGAAAAAACAGAAATGAAATTATGAAGAAAAGGGAAGTAGCTTCCTAAGGAGCTTGCCGCCAAAAGAGTATTTACTGTCCGTTCAAAGAACAATAGATCTTCCTCCAAAGCCAGGATTTTCACGCACCACTTATATGAGCAGGTGAAATTATTGAGGGAAAAGATAAGAATTTGAATCTCAACTCTTCATGTATAAAATACTTCATTGGACTGCTAGAAAAATTAATGTACATATATTCCACATTTATATACAATACTATAAATATACTTACATATAAAGTATGTGTGTATAGTATACATATAATTTCTGGCACACACTGATGCTCAAAAAAATGAGAGCTCCTTGCTATTACAGAATAAAAGGGCCAGGTGCGGTAGCTCTGGCACGTAATCCCAACATTTTGGTTGGAGGAAAGCTTGAGCCCAGGAGTTGGAGACCAGCTGGGCAAAACAGCAAGAACCCATCTCTTCTAGTATATATATATGTGTGTGTGTGTGCATATATAAAATATATTTATATATAAAATAGAGGGGAATTTATATATATAAAATAGTAGAGATGGGTTCTTGCTGTTTTATATATATAAATAGTATAAATACTATATATAATAGTATATTATACAAATACTATATAATAGTATTTATTCTCCTCCTTTCTTACATATATATGAAAGTACATATATAATACACTTACATATAAAGTATATGTGTATAATATGCTTATATAGCTGCTTCGTGACTTTTCAGCTTTAGGCATCATCTATTGTATTAGTCCCTTTTGACACTGTTCTAAAGAGCTTCCCTGAGACTTGGTAATTTATATAAAGTATATATATACTTACACATAAAGTATATATGCATATATATACTTACATATATATATATATAAAAGGATGAGAATAAAAATGCATTAAATGCATGTAGTTCTAATTATGGTATACATTTTTCTTCCTAACATTTGACCAATTTTTAGAAGCAAAGCAATGGCAATTATATATTTGATTTTTTTTAAATGTTTTGAGTTTTCTTGTTTTGCCTTAGGAATGAATACTGATATTTACATTATCATTATAGCTGTATGACCAGATAAACCATATTAACAATAAGACTGCTTACTGTCATTGATGGAGTGCACCAAATAATGACTATTGGATGAGTAATAAACTGCTCAGGATGCTGAATTCTTTCGTCTGTTTTCTTATGTTTTTGAAACTGAGCAATAGTTAACCTCAATAGAGTTGCTAGAAAATTCCATGTGTATAAAGGCCTAACATGTTCCATCTTGTACAGGTTAAGACTGGGCCAGTTTTCTTCACTTAGAATCCTACACTGGCCTCCCACCAAAAGGCACATTAATTGCAGAATTAGATCCAAGAGAAAAAGAAAAAAAAAAATCTACTATTCTCTAAGTAATGGTGATGAACTCACCTATGACTTTGCAACCTGCACATCTCACTAATGTTCTGAGATGTCTGACTGGATAAGCGATTTCCAGATAAACAAGAGAAAGGGTAAAACCTCTTTCAGAAAACTCCCTCAATTAGCAATCACCTTCATTTAGCAGCAGCACCTCTACCATGCCAGCTGCAGGGGGAATTAATTAAATTTAATAGAAGCCACGGGGGAAGTAATTAAATTTAATAGAAGTCATGGATTCCAAATGAAGATAAACTGTATTTGTAATCAGACCTACTGTGTCACTTACTCCCAGGTCTGTAAAACATGAGCCAAGTACTGTATAAACCACTTTCCACAAAAACACCAAGTTTCTGGATCACTCTCTCATTCTCACTTCAAAATGTAGAATAATTGATATGGCATGCTATGGAAAGCATTCCTAATTTTTTAAAAATTCTTTTTGCAAAATAAAAAATCTGTGACACTGTTACATGTCAATTATGTGTAAACGAGCAGATCTGAATAGCACAGAAGCTGTAGCACAGACAAGAAGTAATGAGAGGTTGGCATGTTTGCTTTGGGAAGGAAAACTAGCAGCCCATTCATCTAAATGCAGTTATGTTTCAATTTAACTAAATTACAAGGTTTGAAATTAGCAATGCTTCAAGCGCTCTGGGCTACCGCTCCCACCAGAACACTTCATCTTTAATACCTGCTCCAGCTTGCAAATAAAACTAAGGAAAACAGTAGGGGAAAAATGTTCAAAACAGCTTTTTAACAAAGGTCTTTTCTAACAACTGCAATCTTGTGCTTTTTTACCCCTCAGAATATCTAAAGCTTAAATAAGACAAAGCTAAGGAACACTTTTTTTTTTCCAAAACTATACAGTATATTCTGCACAGTTACTTAAATATTTACCTTATTTATCATACTAAAGTGTAAGCTTCTTAAGGACAAGGATGATTCCAGTTTCAAGTTTCTTATTTCTAAAATATTTAGCGCAGTGCTTTGCACATGGTGAGGGGGTTAGAAAATGTTTATTATCCCACTCTAATGAAAAAAAGATAGCCTCACTCTCTATGAAATCATTACCAACACTAAAAGCAGCTCCTCGTTTGAATAAGCAAGCTGTTATCTTGGTTGGTAGTGAAGAGCCCTGTAAGAATGCCAAGATTTCTACCTGATCCGTGAAATAAGAAAAATCATATTTTGGCATTATTTTGAGGATTAAATGATATGCAGTTTATTAAAGTACTTTAAGGGAAAATAATAATAGCTAACATATAACAAGTCTCTACCATACGTCAGGCACCATGCTAAGCACTTTACATAGATCATCTCATTAAATGCTCACAAAACCACTAGGAGTTGGCTACTTTTTTTATCTCTAATGTACAGTAGAAGAAAGTAAGATTTAGAGATGTTACATAACTGATCTAGAGACCCACTAAATAATTAGTGGTCGGACCCAATAGCTAATGAGTGGTGAGATCTGACCCATGCTTAATCTATTATGAGTGATTAAAGTAGGGGGAAAGCTGTGGCCATTTTTCAGTGTGCAGATTCAAAATCATACCTTTTTTTTGTTTGTTTTTTTAGATGGAATCTCACTCTGTCACCCAGGCTGGAGTGCAATGGTGCAATCTTGGCTCACTACAACCTCCGCCTCCCAGGTTCAAGTAATTCTCCTGCCTCAGCCTCCTGAGTAGCTGGGACTACAGGCATGCGTCACCAAGCCCAGTTAATTTTTGTATTTTTAGTAGAGATGGGGTTTCACTATATTGGTCAGGCTGGTCTCAAACACCTGACCTTCTGATCCACCTGCCTTGGCCTCCCAAAGTGCTGGGATTACAGGCATGAGCCACCACACCCGGCCCATGCCTCCTAAACATAAGAAACGCCTGTAGCACAAAAGCAAAGGTCTCTTTTTATTTGGAAATATTGGGGCCAAATAAACATAAAATACTTCATGACTCAGAAATATCCTTCTTTATGTTGTGGCAAACGCAAATGTCTTGTTCACACGGCCAGTCACCAGCCATGTTAGACACCCCTTTATGCATTTCACCTCTAACGCATGTACACGCTATACTGACTATCCCAGGAGATGATGGCCCACTATTCATGCCAGCGTCCCTACGGTCTGCCACGTTACAGATGCTATAGATACTTCACAAATGCTTCTGAACTAAATAAAGAACTATTCATTTTTTATAACCTTGGTTCTGGAGTTCTGGAGAGATAATAAATGATGGCTACTTATAATTATTAACTCATCTGAGTTTATAATTCCAACTGTTTAGCTGTTCTGCCAAGAATGTTTGGTCTTTTCATTTCACACCCTCTCTAAAGCTGAACTGTAACCAAGTTCCCCTATACATATTCCTATTATAGAACTCATAACATTTTTCTGCCCACTCACATCCTCCTCTGCTAAACTATAAAGATCTTACCTTATTCCTCTTTTATCCTCAGCACTCAGCACAAAGCATGCTACATATTAGGCACTAAATAATTACTGGAAATAATTTATGCACAAGGTTTTGTATTAATAAGATGCTGGCTTCTTGCCAACAGGAATCAAAGATTTTCTAATCTGGGATGACATAGAGACAAGAAATTATGAATACCATTTACAACTTTAATCATGGACCAAGCACAATAAGTACTAGCCAAGCAGAGCATTTCAGAGGGGTTACCTAACAAAATATTTTGTCTTCTCTAAATGGCAAAGATGAAATCAGCTTCTTATGTGTTACTGTCCAATGCCAGGCCAGGTTTTTTGTTTGTTTGTTTATTTTTGTTTTTTTGAGACGGACTCTCGCTTTGTCACCCAGACTAGAGCACAATGGCATGATCTCGGCTCCCTGCAACTTCCTCCTCCTGGGTTCAAGCGATTCTCCTGCCTCGGCCTCCTGAGTAGCTGGGATTACAAGCACCCACCACCACACCTGGCTAATTTTTTTTTCAGTAGAGACGGGGTTTCACCATGTTGGTCAGACTGGTCTCGAACTCCTGACCTCATGATCCGCCCACCTCGGCCTCCGAAACTGCTGGGATTACGGGCGTGAGCCACTGTGCCCGGCCCACCAGTTTTATAAAATGTGTTTAAATGTTTGCACTAAAGTGATTTTTTAAACATAAGCAAACACACATGCATCTGGAAAGGGCTTCACAAATCTCATACTGTATACCACTGAAAAACAGTCTTATTTAAAACTCTTTTAACATTTTCTTCCTTCATCTATATCACTTGATATTATTTAAAAGAGCTCAATACCTATACTCATGTATGATTTTATGAGAATTGACTATTTTGCTTACTCATGGTGTCTAATACCAATCTCTATAACCATTCTTAACATACCTAGAAGGGCACTTTTTTTTCAGGGCTCTACCTCATTCTTAAATGTTGCTTTTCTCTCCAAAGGGAAACCTGGATAAAAAAGCAAAGAGGAAAATACAACAGTAGAAAGTCCCAGCAGAAATTCTAAGAAAATAATCTCATCTCTGCTCTCTAGGTAAAAACAATGATTTTTTTTTCCTAAGGTGCAATTTTTTTAATTGACTATTAACCAAGGGTAGGATACTTGCATGTGAAATTAGGTGCTATGTTAACTCAGTAACTGAAAAGTCTAACACATTCACACTTAGGCTATTTTTGCCCAAATGCTTACTTTGTGAGATAAAACTATAGTAGCACAAAAATCAGACAGAGAACTCTGTAAGTTGGCTGGGTGCGGTGGCTCATGCCTATAATTCCAGCACTTTGGGAGGCCGAGGCAGAAGAATTACTTGAGGCCAGGAGTTTGAGACCAGCCTGGCCAATATGGTGAAGGCCCATCTTTACCAAAAATGAAAAAAAAAAAGTAGTCGGGCATAGTGGCACACTATGAATAGCTGTCATTTCAGCTCTTCAGGAGGCTGAGGCACCAGAATCATTTGAACCCGGGCTTGGGGCGGAGGCGGAGGTTGCAGTGAGCTAAGATCACGCCATTCCACTCCAGCCTGGGTAACAAAGCAAGACTCTGTCTCAACAACAAGAACAACAACAAAAATAAATAAATAACTGTATAAGCAGAGAAATTATATTAATACTTTGACAGTGGAGAGAAATATGCCACCTGCTTAAACCATATTTGTGTCTAAGGATGTGCACACAGTTATGACGATGAACAACATCACTATTAAGAAATTCACTGTGAGGCATTATTGTACTTAATTTGCTTGAAAATTAAAAACAAATTATCCTCTTCTCTGTAATAGCAATTTAATTTTTCAAAGCTGTTAATGAATCAATTAAACAAAACCACTTGTTCTAATGCATGGAAGAAATTCTACTCTTAGAAATATATACCAAAAGAATTTTTTTTACATACAAGTGTAATTTCTTTATCGTACACAATAACTTCCCCTGCCCCAAACCAAGGATACTCAAAGTGAGGGTTTCTCAGGGCCCTTCTAGGGGTCTGTGAGGTCAAAACTATTTCCATGTCATATTAAAACACTATTTACCTTTTCCACTGATGGTGCAATGAAACTCTTGGTGGGTAAAACTGTTGATTCCTTTAGCAAGAATCAAGACAAGGGCAACAAATTTTACTAGCAGTCATTTTACTCTTCACTGACATGCAATCATAGTAAATAGAATGTAGTTTCACCTGACAACATCTTTGATAAACCTGTAAAATCAATTTTTAAAATCACAATCATTGTGTATGTCATTTTAATATTCTGTATGATGAAGGAAAATATACATAAAACATTTCTGTTGCATATCAAAATAAGATGGGTTGGTTATCTCACCGAAAGCACTTAAGAGACTGAGATACGAGCTGAACTAGCCACTCTTTTCATGACACACCATTTTTACTTGACTGATTCACTGAAGACAAACTCTTCCCAAGTGGTCATGATCAACATTTATGAGAAAAGGAGTAAGCCTGTCACCACAAGATAAATAACTGACAATGTCTGTTGCCAATGATAAAATTTGAGCTTTTAAGCCAAAAACGATATACTAAAAAATTTAATCCACCATCCTGAGCTTGACAGCTTTCCAACTCTCAAAATGCTTTCATATTAAAAATCTGATTGTTTGATACGTAACGAAGTATGCCAATGTGGGGAACATCTAAATAACTTAGCGACGATATTTTCCAATTGACCAATACATGATGTTACCAAATCATGCATAGGTAAAAGATCCATCCAAGCTACAAAAAACACCAATGTATTTTAACAAAACAGTACAAATTGCTCACTGACAAAGTTTTAGAGTCTGATTCAAACTCTTAAGAAATTATAATCTGCAGAGTTTTGGTATAGCATCAAAGAAGGATATACACAATTATTTGAAAAGTCTATAAAACACACCTCCTTTATTCAACCACATATCTGTGTAGGGTGAGCTTTTTTTTAATACATTCAAACAAAACAAAATATTATGAGGTTGAATGCAGCGGAGATACAAAAATTTAGTCTTCTAATAAGGTAGAAATTGAAGACTTGCAAAATATGTTAAAAAAAAAAAAAAGCCTTCTCAGCAAATTTGTTTGTTGCTTATTTTGGAAATGTAGGGGTTTTATTTCCTGCAAAAATTCATTTTATGCTAATACGTAATGAATGTTTAATTATTGGTTTTCTAATCTCTCAGTTTTAATTTCTTATATGGTAAATATTGATAGACCTAATCCACATAAACAGAAGTTATTTTAGACTGTCGGTAATAATTTTAGGAGCATAAATGGGTACTTGGACCAAAAAGTTTGGAAACCACCAAACTAAGTCTAGCTGTCTACATTATAGCATGGTTTTCAATAGAATTTTACCACAATCCTCTAATAAGATGAAAATATGCTTTTCATATATACACATAAAGAGAACCTACCAAATGCCAAGCACCATGTTTATTCTTCATGATGCAAGATATATATACTTTATTTTTGCCCTCAAGTTGCTTATAGTCTTGTAAAAATATATGCTAGTCATTCTAGAACTATTTGAGGACAGGTCACATGGCAGCTTGAGCCCTCTCCTAAAGTCTCCAGCATTGTTCTACCTGTTCAAATGCTTCTTACAGTTCCAGTGCCACCATTCATCTCAGCTCATCTTAGTTCATGTGTTTTCATTTTGGTCTCCTTTCACTTTCTCTGTATTTCCCAGTTCGCATAGAAAAGGTCACCCTCCCCTGTAACTAAACATGGTCATCCATCTGAGTCCTCTCTTCGTTTCACTTAAAATATACACAAGTCCATTTGGTACTTTTTCCCCAGTTAATAAATTGCTGGTTGTTGACTGTGTCTTCACTTACAAAGAGGCTTTTAGGGATGCATTACATTCTCTTTATAAGCTTTTAATTATCAAATATTTTGATATGGTAAAATTATATACCTATACAACCTAAGCTTCAATCACTGGGGAAAATAATCCAAGCTTACTTTTCTTAAATTCACATTCTAGAAGTGTAATGAGGCAAATCATGCAAGACACAGCAAGGAATTTTATTGAGTGTTCATTTCCAAATAATGAGCAACATCTGTTGAAAAATCACAGCAAAATTCCGAGCTGATCATGATTAGTCAACACCTTATTCCTTCACTGTCCAACACCAGAGAGGAGCTGAAAAATGAAAACAAGCACACTATAGAGATATGACCATGTTTTCATATCGAGGTAATTAATTGGGTCATATCGTATAAAATTTGTGTTGTTATTGCTATATAGGTCTCCTGTTTTGGAAGGAAAACAACCTTAAACTGGCTTCTGGAGATTGCTACTCTCCAAACACTCTTAATTCCTATGAACTCCTCCTCTGCCTAGTTAGCATAATGTGATTAAGAATAAAGATCTACATAGTCAGAGGAACTTTGGTTCCAAGTTCACTGTGTCACATTGAGCACTCAATTTCCTTAAGCCTATTTCCTCAGAGTTAATAACAGCTAACCTGCAGATTTAGTGATTAAACGCTATCATGAAGGTACGTAAATAGCATTGTGCCCATCACCTTATAACCATTTTGAAAATGCTATCTATATTGGTCTAATCAAAATACCACTACTGTAGACAACTGCATATACTTACATTTTCCTATGGCAGAATCTGAATATTACAGTCATTCCATTTCTTTGTCTCAGAATGGAAATAGACAAATCTACAGAGGGTATGGGATTAGACATGTGAAATATCCCACTCTGAGAAGAGCAGAGAATTGGGACTCACTGCATAGGCTCTGGATCTCCCAATGTCTGCACCCCTTAGCCCCAACCCCTGCACCCCTTAGCTCCAACCCAACCCTTTGCTGGACCCATAACTTCAGACAAGTAGGTAAATTTTAGCTTCTGTTGCATGAGGATTTAGATTATCTACCTCATGAGGTGTTATGAGGGTAAATAAGCTAACGATTGTAAAGGGCCAAGCTCAAAGCCTGGCACAAAATAAATCCTGAACAAATGTTAACATTATTTTTTGGTTGCCTTTGGAGTGTTTCTTCTACAATTCATTTACTTTAGTTTGTAGATGAACAAATATAAAGAAGCACCTCCCAAAACACTCCTACAGAAATTCTTCGAAAGAAATCCATATACTCTAATAAAGTCTGGCAAGAGGATATATAATGTGGCAAAAAACAAAATAGCCACCCTGTAAATGTGCTTTTATAAGAAATAATAAAACTTTGGAATTTGGGATGTATCCAAGCTCTATTCTACCCAAGCTGCATGTAAGAATCACATGGAGAAACTGAAAACTATGATGCATGCAGGGCACCAACTTAGTATGCTGAAAAGTGATACATAAGGAAGAAAATTGGTCCACCTTGCCAGTATAAACTGTGGTTCCAGGTAACCAAATAGCCCTGGCAGGTAAAGCAAAGTTCTTATATAGAAAATAATTCCAGATACTCTATGGATAAGGAAGAATAAGAGAAAGACACAAAACACAGTAATATATGGATATATAATAAGAAAACCCCCATTTTGCAACCCTTAATGGAATAAAGCAACAGCAACGGTCTTCAATGAAGGGTAAAACCTTTAGTTTTAAGAGATCCCAGAGAGCTCCCTCGCCCCTTCAGCCATGTGAGGACATAGCCAGAAGACAGCTTCTATGAACCACAAAAAGGGCCCTCACCAGACACCAAATCTACTGGCACCTTGACCTTGGATCTCCCAGCTTCCAGAACTGTGAGAAATACATTTCTGTTGTTGATCAGTTACCCAGCCTATGGTATGCTGTTACAGCAGCCTGAGCAGACTAAGACAGTTCAGATGCTGCTAAGCAAACTTTGAAGAAAATTTTTAAAGAGTTATCTAAACAGCAAAGATTTGTGATGTAATAATGAAACATCCCAAATGCACAGGCTTTAGGCCAGGCTAATGCTAACCAGCCATCTTTTTGCTTTATCAATACATTATTTAAAAATATTTGTTATTTATTTGTATTGTGATATGATTTACATACCATAAAATTCATCATTTTCAAGTGTACAATGCAGTGAATTTTAGTGGATTTATGAGGTTATAGAACCATCATTATTATCTAACTCCAGAACATTTTCATCACCCCAAAAAGAAACCCCATACCTGTCAGGAGTCACTAACTATCCTTTAAAGAGATATACCTAATAAAAAATGTTATATTTACTAATATAGGTATCTCAGCGCTGTTCTTTTAAGTAGATCCGTATTTCCACCTGGTATCATTTACCTTCTGCCTGAAGGAAATCCTTGAATATTTCTTGAAATGCAGGTCTGCTCACAATAAGTTTACTCAGCTATTTCACTTTACTTTGTGAAAGCTATATTAACTTGATATAGAATTATATAACCAGCCATCTGGTCCTGAAGAAATTATTTTACTGTTCTCGTTTCACTCCAAATTGACTAATCAGAAAAATAAGGTTTCCTGTGGGGATTAAATGTAGGACTGTATATAAAAGCCTTTTGCAAAGAGTCAATCTCTAAGTAGAAAATATTAAATATTTTAAAAGGCAATTAACAGCATATAAAACAAACTATTCTAAGTAACCCAGAAGTTTAGTTTTTCTAGATCCTAAATGATGTTAATTATGTATCAGAAAAATAATAAAACTTATTTTATATAAAATTATTATGATTCAGACTCAGTTAATTCAAACAGGTGTTGCCCATAAGTCATCTAAATTAGCAAGTTTTTACTGCATGCTATTAAGTTGCACAGAAAAAAAAAAATAAACAGATCCAAAATGGGCACATTTGCTTATCTGAAATCTCATTAAAAATTTTTATCATTAAATACACTCATTTTCTTCTTAGTCTCATGTTAATTCTCTGCTTTCCTGACCTTGAAAGCAGGTATACTGCAGGTAGAAAACTACCATTCCCACTTAGGGGCTACAGTGAGATATGCTCTGAATTTGGAAAGACGCTCCCCTTTTAATACTAAAAACAGTTAAAATTAAAGCATAAGCAGCACATCCTACTTCAAAAATGATCTATCAATCTACACATGAGCCCAGTAGCAAGTGACCTGACTCCAGAATCAGATTCAAATCCCAGCTCCTCCACTTATTTCAGAGAGTGATTTGAAGCAAGTTAGTGCACATTTCTCTACCTCTCCTTCCCTCTTGTTTTAATAGGGAGACCAACAGTCAAAAATAAATTTATAATATTCACACTCTAATGTCTTAAGTAATAATTCATGGGAGGGTGAAGATATACAAGTCATTTTAGAAGAGGAAAGGACATAATTTTTGGTGGTATTTGTCCAGCACAGTTAAGAGTTAGAAAACACTTTCCTCCTAGAGATGGCTATCAGGTACCTGGATAGAAAAAATGTCCAGAGACAATTTGTACAGCAACCACAACACTTTTGAACACGTAATTTAGGAACACCTAATTCCAGGACTGGTTCATCTACGAGCCATATAATCTACAACGTGATCCCCCAGAGTGAAATCAGTCATCAAAAGAAGTTAATAGACAGAATCAGGGAATTATCACCAATTATTCATGATAAGTCAGTCTCTTTTCAGTTTGTTTTATCATAAATCAGGCTCCTCAAAACAGATAAATCAAAATGTTAACCCTGCAAAATTCAAGATTCAGCAGTGGAATGGGGTGACATCATCGATACTCTACTGCCCTGACAAACTCTTGTTATGAGATCATAACTATTTTTCAACAAACAAACTTAAAGTACCCACTATGTGCCAGGCACTATGAGTATAACAAAGACACATTTCCTGTCTTCATATTCTAACCAGGGAGACAGAAGCCCAAATGCACTTGAATATGAGACCAGCCATATGACAAGTTACACACCAAGGGTTACAGAACAAAAAAGTATCAGAAATATTTGTAGATTCAACAAAGTTTGCTAGTAGGAATCAAATTTAATTGTTTACCCTGAGTAATAAAAAACGAGTAAAACCATATCAGGAATAACTAATAAAATACTAGATACTCTTCAATGCAGCAAAAATGACATAAAAAAAAGGAAGGCAAAGTACCAAAACACTCTGAAGTAATGCGGTCCCTCAAGTATGCAAGATAAGATAACTATAATTATCATATTCTAAACACAAGACACAGAGATTACATAATTACATATACTTTTATTCATATATATTACTTAACTAAAAGTATGATAGTTCTGAACTTGGACTATGGACAACTGCCTGGGTCTTTTCGGTTTTTAAGCAAACATTAGATCAGATTCAAAGTTTTACTTGCAACTGTCACAGAGAAAGCAAATGTCCTTCATTGTCTTTTTACATATAGAAAGAGAGAAGATCATTCATTTATTCACTTCATGTGTGGTTTTATAATTTCCTCTTTAAAGGTAAGTCTAAATTTGAAAAATACATTTCCCAAAATGTTTCTGTTTCCCTTTCTTAAAGACTTGTGTTTCAGTAACAACTCCCAACTCACCCCTGTAATCCAAATCCTATTTGGTCCTGCAGTGAAGTCAAATGTAGGATCCTGACATCAATTTGTTGCCATGGAAATAATTGAGATGTCAATGTTTCTGCATTATGACTGTACCATAGGAGCAGATGGGCTGACAAGGGGGAAAATCTGCAAATAGCTCTCTAATAATTAGCCAAAATATGAGGTAATATTCAAAATGTACATTACTATAAAAATCTGAGTCATATCTATCTAAATAGCACAGAATACAACCAATTTCAACTTCCAAATTCACTATGGAAAATACTTTCAGTATACAAACAGGAAAGTTTACCATATTCTTTTATTCACTTGATTATGTTTTCTTGCTTGTTGCATCATTTTTTGTGCTGCATAAAAATCTATAACCAAGTTCAGAATAAATCAGATTTGACAAAAGCAAACCTCATTCCACATAGAGAAGTAGGTAACAATATTGAATAAGTTGAAGAGACAGACACTTAGTCCATCAACTCCTTTCTCTGTCTTACTAAAAATATTTCCCTTATGGGCCGGGCGCGGTGGCTCAAGCCTGTAATCCCAGCACTTTGGGAGGCCGAGACGGGCGGATCACGAGGTCAGGAGATGGAAACCATCCTGGCTAACACGGTGAAACCCCGTCTCTACTAACAAATACAAAAAAAAACTAGCCGGGCGAGGTGGCGGGCGCCTGTAGTCCCAGCTACTCGGGAGGCTGAGGCAGGAGAGTGGCGTGAACCCGGGAGTTGCAGTGAGCTGAGATCCGGCCACTGCACTCCAGCCTGGGCGACAGAGCGAGACTCCGCCAAAAAAAAAAAAAAAATTCCCTTATGAAGAATACTGGAGTTGGCTAAGTAATCATATAGCTAATCACTTGTAATACATTTTTGCCAGGTCCTATATTTGCCATTGTGCTTATGAATTTGTCTCAGAAAACTGACCACTTGAATACAAAGACCAAATTCTTTTCTGCATCGTCCACAATTCTTAGCCACGTCTCCCAGACTAAGCTGAATTAATAGTCATTTATGCATTCACATACAGATAATTTTTTTCCTAAAAATGACAAGAGTTTACTTAGATAAAAGTAAGTCTGGAGATTATATATATGTGCACATATGCACAGATATGTGATTAAATCATGAAAATGGTCACTCGGCTGATCTTCATAAGGTACTGTCATTTGGAACCTCTTATTCTACCCCCTACAGTGTGCCCTTTTTATCCAAACACGAAAACATTGTTCTTCCCCATTGCGGGCTAATTATGCCATCTGTTTAGCCACAGTACTATTAATGTTAACTCCTTAACATTTCCACATGTACTGCCCTCAAACACCTTATACTGTCAATCGTACAAATAGT
The DNA here is from genome assembly GCF_000951035.1 of Colobus angolensis palliatus. Lineage (NCBI taxonomy): Eukaryota > Metazoa > Chordata > Mammalia > Primates > Cercopithecidae > Colobus > Colobus angolensis. The sequence goes on along the minus strand of NW_012116511.1, from coordinate 2,758,152 downwards.
AGAGAAGGCAAGAAAATCAGTCTCCCGATTTGTATTCTCAACTTTCTCTACTGAGTCAACACTATGGTCTCCATAGGGACTTGAGCATTCAGAAAATTTCTCTCCATCTCTTACTTTAGTGGTACAAACCGTCAAGATGAATAGTAAGAACAAAATCGATCTCCCACCCACCTCCATCCAAACTAAAAATCAGGAAATACATAAATGTTTGGGGCAAAAAAAGGAAACAGGGCCAGTACACACAGAGCAGATGAAGAGTCAATCATCTGACAGGGATTGCTTATTCTTAAGATTAAGCCAGCTGGTTTATTCACTTTATTATAAAATAAGTTAATAAAAAGATGACACTCTCCTTACAAATACGAGTATGCAGCCATAAATCCAGAATATATGGAAGATAACTCTACACTAAAAAATTTAAAATATAATCTCAGAAGAGTATAAACTATACATTTGTATAATATGACTTGAAATAAATGTCTACCACATTTAATTGCTTATAATAAGAAACCATGTCATTTGAAGCAGATTTTAAGTGCCCTTTTTATGTGCACGTGTGCATATGCACACGCGCGCGCACACACACTCAAAATGGCAACTGTGTGGGGAACCGTATATTAATTTGATTGTAGACATCACTACACAATGTATACATGCATTAAATCATGATGATGTACACCTTGACTATATACAATTTGTATTGGTCCATTAAAATTCAATAAAGCTAGAAGAATAAAAAAGAAACCATACCATTTGAGAGAACAACAGAGCATTTTTCAGTGTATTTGTTTGCTTACGTACGTGAAAGAAATCCATCATGCTCTTCTCCTTATTCTTCTCCTTATACTCATCTCTGTCACCAGTGAAAAGTCACTCACACAAAACAATTAACATTTCTCATGGCCATTCAAATATTCTTTCTATTATTAAAGCTCACAGAATTTTGGAAATACATTCATTGACACTGAAATTATATACACACTTTAAAAGCCATCCTCATGGCTTGAAAATTGGAACGCTTAAATATGAGTAAAATAAGTTGAAAGTATCTGGAATCTATTGCAAAGGAAGAAAAAGATTAATGGTAAGTGTGTTGGGAATCTTTGGCAGATTCCTCATTTGGAAAATGAGTAGGATAAATTTCATTATCTCTATGTTCCTTCAAGTTTTAATATCTAATAAATCAAAAACATCTTCTTATAGTTATATGATCACACTAAATTAATATACCAGGCTTCTATAATGGTCAGGGCATGGTACCAAAACATGGCAAAGTTCATTATAGCCCACAGCTTTTATGCCCACTGCTTACAATGGGACAAAAGAAAAAAGGAAGACAAGCAAGAAACCCACAACCACCAGTGCACCTTGTTCCACCTCACCAAGTTTCACCTTGAAAGCCATTCTCCCACCACCTGGATCTCTGTGGATCACCTGTGAATTCTGAAGTGATGGCTTTGACAGCTTTGTACCCCAGGCTGCTACTAAAACACAGACACCCACAGCAACCACAAATGTAGTCATTTGAACCAGTGAAACAGCACAGGCCAGAAGTCTGGCCCTGTCCTCTGTAGACTGCAAGAAGATGCTCATTGTCTGTTGCTATCATTCTTTACATTCCTTCAAGTAATAAACCGTCATGGGATGCCATTTCTAATAAACAAGGCAATCATGGTACTTATCTATCAGGATAATAACATTACAATGAAGATAACAGTTGTCTATAATCAATGGGAAAAAATTCAAAGAGGTTGTATTAGCCTGTTCTTGCATTACTATAAAGAAATACCTGAAACTGGGTAATTTACAAAGAAAAGAGGTTTAATTGGCTCAGGATTCCACAAGCTTAGTAGGAAGGAAACATGGTAGCATCTCCTTCTGGGGAGGGCTCAGGGAGTTTTCAATCATGCAGAAGACAAAGAGGGAACTCAGCATCTCACATGGCAGGAGCAGGAGCAAGAGAAAGACTGGGGGAGGTACCACACAATTTTAACAATCAGATCTCATGAGAACTCTACTAGGACAACAGCACTAGTGGGGTGGTGCTAAACCATTCATGAGAAAACTCCTCCATGATCCAATCACTGCCCACCAGGCCCCACCTCCAGCACTGGGGATTACATTTGAACATGAGATTTGGGTGGGGACATCAATCCAAACCATATCAATAGTGGAGAGTCATAATACATTATTGATTATAGATTCATTGCATGTCCCAGGTGTGGTTTGAAAATCATCAAGAAGGCCCTTTTCCAGCCGAGCATGGGGACTCACACCTGCAATCCCAGCATTTGGAAGGTCAAGGTGGGAGGATTGATTGAGCTCAGGAAGTGGAGACCAGCCTAGCAACACAGTGAGATCTCATCTCTACTAAAAATAAAAATAAAAAATTAGCAGGGCATGGTGGTGCATGCCTGAAGTCCCAGCTATTCAGGAGGCTGAGGTGGGAAGATCGCTTGAGCCCAGGAGGTTGAGGCTGCAGTGAGCAGCTGTGATCATACCACTGCACTCCAGCCTAGGCGACAAAGTGAGACCTGTCTTTAAAAAAAAAAAAAAGGAAAGAATGCCCTTTTCTTTCCAAAAGAAGTAATCATTAAAGACAAACAGAGTTGCCAATTTGGGGGTGTTCCTTCCCTATTAAGTCACTGACATAAGTCAAGTGTCTAGACAATTCTTTACTTTGGAGAATCAAAGCACACCTAATTTAATGGAGACACAGCTGTTGTCCTAGTGTAGCTGATGGAGCAGATGAAAGCAAAAGGCTTCTCCCCATTTTAAGACATTAAACTTCTGTAAGAAACTTTCACTTCTCCAGTATTTGCTTAGTTAAGGTCAAGCTGATCAAAGTTTATATTAATTTTACATTGGTTTATTTATACATTTATTTTGAAGATTAAAATTAGCCATCTCAAAATGAAGGACAGATATAAAATAATGAACACTTAGAAGTGTAAATATAAAAACAATATTACCTTAAGATACTCCAGCTTACAGCCATCTTTAAGGAAGAACAGTAGAAGAAAAAAACGAAGCTGAAAAGAAATTATTTTTTAAAATACTCCTTTACATTCACCTTCTTTCATTTCTTAAAATGGACCAATTTAATCAAAGTGTTTCTCTTCAGCACACCAACCCCTGTATTGTCAAGATTTGTTAGAAAAAAATACATATTTATATACTAAGTATATACTTAGTATTTATATACTTAGTATATAAATATATACTAAGTATATAGTATTTATACTCAGTATTTATATACTTAGTATATAAATATATACTAAGTATATAGTATTTATACTTAGTATTTATATACTTAGTAGTATAGATATGTATAACCACCTTGTGAAAAATGTTTTATCTTTTGTAATTTGTGTGTGTGTGTGTGTCTGTGTGAAATCCAGATGTCCTAATGAAAAGCCATGATTCATCAGATGTTGGAACATCACTGAGGAATAAAGGAATAAACTAAAGCTAAAAATGCATTAAAAGGACACTTAAATACATTTGCCTAACAAGTACCCTTGGGGGAAAAATTGCATTGAAATAAATTTTGCACACACATCAATTTTAAAAAGGAATTAACTGCTTACAAAAGTTTCAGCACACATTGACCTATTTTTTTCATTTTTTAAGATGAAAGCACCTGGCCACTATTGACATTAGCAAAAACGTACACTGAAATTCTAGGAAAGTTAAATTGATTTTAATAAAGGATAAGGCAAATTTGTTTTAACTGCTATTAAGATATAATTCACATACCACAAAATTCATCCTTTTAAAACGTACAATTCAGGGGCTTTTAACATATTCAGAGTTGTACAACAATTACCACTCTCTGATTTTACATTTCTCTCTCCTAAAAGAAACCTAGTGCCTACTAGCAGTCATTTCTCACTTCCTCTTCCCTGCTCTCGTAGGCAACCACTTCCCAGCTCTACAGATTTACCTGTTCTAGACATTTCATATGTAACTGGAATTATATAGAATAAGGTCTATTTTGACTTGTTTATTTTGGCATGTTTGTGATTGCATTTATCAGTGCATCATTGATGAATAATATCATATCTAACATTTTCATTTTACATCTATCATTTTTGAAGACAATTTTCAGAAGATCTGTTGGTACTTTTTTCTTTTCTTTGTTTTTTAAGAGACAGGGTCTTGCGATGTTGCCCAGGCTATACTCCAGCTCCTGTGCTTGTCAAGCAATGCTCCTGCCTCAGCCTCCCAAGTAGCCAAGGCTACAGGTGTGAGCCACTGTGCTTGACTAGATTTGTCAGTCTTCTAATTTCAGGCCCCCATGAAAATATTTTTTGAGCAGAAGAGAATAGGCAAAAAGGTGTCCTAAGAGAGTTAGTAGAAAAAAAATCAACAAAGACTCTAGCATTCTCCAATAAAAATATAATTAAATCTACATAATTTTAAATTTGCTAGTAAGTTGTATTTTAGAAAGGAAAAATCATGTGTAATTAATGTTAATACTTATGTAATCTAATATAGCCAAAATATTATCTTCAATATGTAAGTAATATAAAAATTAACGAGATAGTAACACTCCTTTGTTCTTATACCCATGATGTAACTTAACATTTATTACAGATCTCAATTCAGACTACCCATATTTTAATGGCTCAAAATAGATCTAGAGAGTGGAGGGACATCAGAGAAAGATGAGAAAGGCTAGAAAGGATGAGGAACATGAAGTGAAAACAGAGCAGAATATGGATGACTATCACGGAAAAAAAATAGGTAAATTTATTTATTTATTTATTTAAGATGGAGTTTTGCTCTTGTTGCCCAGGCTGGAATGTAATAGCATAATCTTGGCTCACTGCAACCTCTATCTCCTGGGTTCAAACGATTCTCCTGCCTCAGCCTCCCAAGTAGCTGGGATTACAGGCACCTACCACCACACTCAGCTAATTTTTGTATTTTTAGTAGAGACAGAGTTTCACCATGTTGGCCAGGCTGGTCTTGAACTCCTGACCTTAGGTGATCTGCCCACCTTGGCCTCCTAAAGTGCTGGGATTACAGACGTGGGAGCCACTGTGCCCAGCCAAAAATAGGTAAATTTTAATTTCTACATTAAATGTGTTTTAGTCCCACATCTAACTGCACCAAAAACACCTATCACACCGTGCATGACACTTGGAAAATTAATTAATTGGGTTATTAAGAGGACTATAAAAAAGGAACAATATATGCCTATCCTCAATAAACATATCATCACAAAAGGTAAAACATTTAAAAAACTGTACATCAGAAAGTGATGCCCCCTATATGACAAATGCAGATAAAGTGTGGAAGAAAAGTTTCAGAATTTATTCACAACTAGAAAAGTCAAGCACTGCCCTTCCAAGTTGGTCCTATATTCTCTCTGCTTGTTTATACTATCCATCGTCTCTCTTACAACAGTTAAAATTAAGTGTGTTTGATGCTAGTGTTTGGATCACATGGCAGCCTCCAATGTGCTATTCCCAGGGTTAATAACCAGTTTAGAACTGGGGGTCTCTGCTTACACATGTTGAATGCCTGTGATGTACATTCACTTCTTCAAACCACAAAGGCTTCAATTTACCTGTGAAATGCACCTTAATGCCACATCTATCCAATGTTTACCAACCATTCAAGGCCCCATCAGCATTTAGCTCTGTAACATTGGTATTTTATATTAAGTAGTTTTATACAAAACAAATTCATACTTTAAAGATATGCACCTTTCTAGGTAACATAAAATTAACATAGCTATTAGAAAGTGAGAAATTGAAGTATTTTATTCAAATTTTATGTAGTTTCTGCAAAATAACTCAGTCTTCTCCATAAAAGTCAATCTTTACTTTTTTTTTTTTTTTTTTTTTGACACAGAGTTTCGCTGTTGGCACCCAGGTTGGAGTGCAGTGGCATAATCTTGGCTCTCTGCAACCTCCACCTCCAGGGTTCAAGCAATTCTCCTGCCTCAGCCTCCCGAGTAGCTGTGATTACAGGTGCCTGCCACCACACCTGGCTAATTTTTGTATTTTTTTTAGTAGAGACAGGGTTTCATCATGTTGACCAGGCTGGTCTCGAACTCCTGACCTCAGGCGATCCGCCTGCCTCAGCGTCCCAAAATGCCAGGATTACAGGTGTGAGTCACCACACCAGGCCAAACTTTACTTTTAAATAAATGATTCCTCCATGAATTACATGACAAACTTTTGGATAAACTAAATTATGCCTGGAATGCAAAGCACCTACTCACTATAGCATAATATTTTAGGCAATGAGCCAAATTATAAAAAACACACAAAAAAAACTCTTTATGTAGCTAAACAGTTGCTTCAACTGTGAAGTCAAGCAAAAAGTCATAAATTCAACTATTAAGTCAAACAGGCAGCTTAGTCTCTAGATGGAAAGAAAATATGAAGTCATAAACTAGATGAAAGCTGGCACAGAAGGCAAAGTAAATTACTTAAGGTCCCTAGGACTTTCAGGTAAGAAAAGAGTGCATTAACAACCCAAAATATCCATTTGTATGATCTGCCTTAGGAAATATAAAAGGAAGGAAAAAGTTAATTTGGAAAAAATCAACAAAGTAGATCTCTGAAATCTGCTGTGCTAATAGAACACTACATCAAAAGTAATAAATTAAGAATTTTAACATATTATTATATATTTCACCAGGAGCCCTCTAAAGGCTTTATTTTAGTTTAAAAAAAAAAAAAATACAACAGATGGTCACACAACAGCTCCAGCACATTCCCTAGTGAGTACCTGCAACACCAGCATAACCAACTCTTCCAACTTGTGACAAAGGAGAAAATTCGAGCCGGAACAACAATGTTATTTTTTTTTTAATTTAGAAGAAAATAAGATCACTGAGTTTAAAAAAAAAAAAAAGACAATAACAACACAACAAAAACACTGCAGGTCTACAGGAGTGGGAATAACAGAGGTCACAAAGGCTATGGATGGAAAGATTAAGGACAATTTGTTCTCTCTCTCTTGGGTTTGTTTTTCGCTCTGAAAAAAGGTTTGGGATTTTGCCAAGGACAACCCTGCACTACGCTGATGTATTCAAAGTCCTCATGCAATGCAAATATGTCCTACAATAAAGCAGTCAAATAAAATGTATAATTTCCAACAAGAGCAGTTGGGTAAGTTAAACCAATTGAGGGTAAAGGCAAGGCTGAAATGAACGTGGGACCCAGGGAAAGGCAGTGAAGATATAGAAAAGCTTTATGTAAAAAAAGTCTTCGCATACTAACTCATGAAATAAAATGAAAATTTTAAAAGATCACGAAGAATTTTAATTAAACAAGTTGTGTTTTTTCAACAATTTCAGGGTAAAAATAATTGTAAAACTTTGATATTAATTTTGCAAATCCGTATTTTAAATTCAAATTCCTTTTGTTACTACTCTAAGGATATAAATAGCTCAATTTCAAACAATGTGATCTGTGGAAAGACAATTCTTATTACAAAACATTTGGGAATTCCTTAGGGTTCTAAGTACAACCAAATCTATTCATATACCATGTTTTAAAAAAATGTAAAAATTATGGAAACCAATCAATAAGTTCCAAAGGTGTAGTTTGTTTCCAGGCACTAGTTCACTATTAACAGTTGCCCACTTTGTCACTTGTCCAGAACAAAATGAAAATGCAAGCCTTTTATTCAAACACCAGGAAAACTAATTCCTTTATCTTTCTCCCCAGGTGTCTCTCTCAACTTGTCACATTATTTTTCATTTGTTATTGAATGACAAGCTCTCTTGGGCATGGGACTATCCATGAGGTGACTATAGACCCTCACAGGTGCCTAGGGTCCTGTATCATAATTCAGTAAACACTTACCAAACTCAACCATCCCCACACCTGTGCCCAAGCTCCCACTAGGAGCAGAGGGTAGATAGTCCCTGGGATGGGTGAGGGCAGCAGAATAAGGTAGCCAAGAACCCACCCCAGGAAGGCAAGAGGCATGGGAGACAGACCATATGTGAAGGGAGGGTCCAAGCCTCAAGCTCTTGGCCCATTGTCTCATGAGGCTTCATTTATAAAACCAAAATCAAAGATAAAATTAATAAAAATTTCAAGACAGCAATAACAGGATATTAAACCCCAAGTGTGGACCCTCTTCTGAATTTGGGATCCTGTGTCACTGCACTGGTTGCCTGCCTATGAAGCAAGTCCTGACAGTTGTTACTCAGACTAAGGGAAAAAATTACTAAATTTTTTTTTCTGAATGTTTTCTTGTAGCAACTACTGTCAGTTTACTTGGCTGAATGTGTCTTCATAGTATCTACTGCCAAGTCTTTGTCAATGCCACAATTACAGATAAAGAAAGCTAATAGAAGAAAAAACATACTGGATATACATTATTTTACCTGTTAATTCATGTGTCAGACAATCCATACTAAGTGCAAAGCAAATTAGTTCTGAAGCTTAAAGAAGACAATAGCATAGGCAAGAATGTCAAAGATGAATATTCTAACAAATAGATTTTCTTAATCTAGAAAATAAAGTAATTACAGTTGAAGCACTTTCTATGCATAATGTACAAAAGCCTCCTACAGGCACAGGGTAACAATTGTGAGTAGATGCATTTCAGGTCTTTGAAATGGCAATCTAGAAACACAAGACAATTAGGTTCCTAATAAAATAGAAAGGGGGATAGTAGGCATGACCAGATATTTAGACATTTAAAAATAAATTAGTTTAATTTGGGATGAGAAAAACTGATTTTGTGAGTACTCATTTTACAATATACAATATTGCATACAATATACAATATGGCTCATTTTAATTGAATATACAATGAAAATGAATCAACAGAAAAGGCAGAGTATGCTTCAAAGCAATGCACAGAATATTTTTCATCTAAGGTATTTAATATACACAAATTTTAAGTGAAATGTAAGAGAATAATAATACATAAACGAATAAACCCTTAAAAAATATCAGAGACTGAAGTTGAGAATCAACTAAAACTGAATGATACTAAAAATAACAAAAGAAGCTTTTGCTATTATATTTTGGACATGAGGATTAAAGAAAATTATGCTTATATCAGGGCAGACAGTAAACTGCATTTTGTTGATTTGTTTGAGGCAGAGCCTCACTCTGTCTTCCAGGCTCTGCAGTGGTACAGTCACAGCTCACTGCAGAGCCTTGACATCCCAGGGTGATCCTTCCACCTCAGTCTCCCAAGTAGCTGTGACTACAGGTGAGAACCACCGCGCCTGGCTAATTTTTTTGTGTTTTTTGTATAGATGGGGTTTTGCCACGTTGCCCAGGCTGGTCTCAAACTTCTTGCCTCAGCCTCCCAAAGTGCTAAAATTATAAGCAGGAGCCACTGAACTGGCCCAGTACAGTGTTAACAGTGGCAAATCCTATTTTGCTAATGTCACTCAGTTTGATGTTGAGAGGGTAAGATAAATATCACATACAAAAAGAAGAAAGTAAACCCTGCATATAGATGAGAATTCTACAAAACAGCAAATGTTCACTTCCAGTGAGTTTAGATATCAGCTCCCAGAAGAATTACATCCCATCCGTAAGAAAACTTACAGATCTGTGTCATTGGAGCCAATTTGTCTAAGGTCACTGATGACTTTCATATCACCAACGTGAGGCATGTTTTCAGTCCTCACTCTTCTTGGTATTTCAGCAAAATTCAATACTGGTGATCGCTTACTTCTCACATTCTTGGCTTCCATTATGTAAACCTACTAGTTTCTTCCAACCTTTCTGGCCACTCGTAGGTTTCCTTTGCAAATTCATAGTCCTCTCATTGGCCATTAAATGTTGAAATTTTTCCTTAGTATCAATAGCTTCAATTACAAGCAAATGTAACTGTCCCATTAAAATTCTTAGAAGTCCATAATCTAGACATAATCCTTTGCCTTCTACACCTATATATCCAACTACCTAATTGATTTCTTGACTTGTGTGTCACTATAAACTCCATGAGGTTAAGGACCACATTTGCTTATATTCAATATCCTACATCTAACATCTAGCATAATGCATGGCAATTAGTGGACACACAAATTCTTATCAAATAAAAAAATAAAGAATATTCTGATTAGAGAAATCTTAGTTGACGATGGAGAGGGCAACACTTCAACTGCTGATTGACCCATTAGTACAAACTAATTTGGGGCTCACATTTTGTAGGAATATTAACAGGCTGATATGCATATGTTACTAAACATGTACGCATATACACACACAATCTGAGACAAAATTTCAGTCTGGCAGCATCACACAAATCCCGAATTTCAAGTATTTAGTTAACTAAACTCTTCAATGGAAGTTTATTAGGGCCTTCATTTAAGAGCCTGAAAATACAATACAATAACATTTCTTACCAGTAATGTTTATTTTCAAGCAACTTGCCTCTGTTTAGACTGACTTTTTTTTTTGTACTCAAGTTTATACTACTGTTAAATATTATCTTTGATATAAATTTTCATGAGTAGAAAACTTTTTCTAAAATAGATTTGCAAAAAAGAATTTCCCACCAAAACCTCCAGCAATTCCATGACCTCTGTGGACAGCACCCAAAGTTTGCCTCCTTGTTGGTAATTCATTTTTATACATGTCCACCCACCCAAGAAGCAAATTTCTATTGGTTCTGCTTTATTTTTTCCTAAATTATATCTAACCTAACTAGTATTTGGCTCTTTGCTTTAGTCAGAGATTTCTCTAACCCTTTGACAAATTCCAATGTTTCTATTTCAATGAGAAATAATTTCCTGAAATCTCTGTACCAAATGAAAACACTGCCCCAAGCCAAGGAAATTCAATATGCACATTAAACACCTTTTCCAAAAAAAAAAAAAACTTAGTGTATTCAATGTCACCAACATAGGGTAAGTTTCTTTTCCACAGAAGTTCCCATCGATAAAGAAATCTCACAACTTTTTGAAACAAAGTATTTAGTTGATAGCAATGATAAATGTACTCTTCACATTTGTAGGAAAAAAAGATCACTGTATCCATGGCCAGATGAGCAAAAACAAACCAGTATCTAACCTTGAAGAAACAGAAATGACTACAATAAGGAAGTGCTTTCCTCCATTTATTTTATCTAGCTAGAAAGCATATATTAAGCCATCTATCAAGAAACAAAACGTTATCTTGTGTACTTAGCTGTAGATGCATGCCAAGGGAAGCTGCTGTTACAAATTAATAAAGTAAGAATGCACACAAAGAGAGCATGCTTGATGCACTCAGCTTCCAATAGCCTAAAACTACCTCCAAAATAATGTATATTCCAACATAGAGATCCATTTCAAATCCAATGAAACAAAATGCTGGCCATTTCCTATATTATTGTTATTTACTAATACCCTGGAGTAGCCTTAAAGAGATATTCTAGCAAGAGGGTTGAGGATAAGAGAAGAAACAGAAGAGCAAAACGATCAAGTTAACTTGATCCCTATGCCTCCAAAAAAGTAAGCCTTTGGCTGCTTCAAGTCATATTTTTATTTTAATGTGAATATTTAGATTAGATTTGTGGTAGGCTGAATAATGCCCCCCACACACAAGTGTCTATATCCTAATCACTGGGACTTTGAATAAGTTAGGTTATATGGCAAAGGGGAATTAAGGTTGACAATCAGCTAACGTTGAGATGGGGAGAGTGTCCTGGATTACCAAGGTGGACCCAATACAATCACAAGTGTCTTTAAATGTGGAAGAGGGGGACAGAAAAGAAAAGAGATGACAGTGTGGGCTTTAAAGAGAGAGAAAAATGGCCATGAGCCAAGAAAGACAGGTGACTTCTAGAAACTAGAAAAGGCAAGGAAATGAATCTTCCCCTAGAGACTCCAGAAGGAACCTAGCCCTGCAGAACTTTTTATGGGCTCAGTGAGACTCACCTGACTTCTGACCTCCAGAAATGTAAGAGAATAAATTTGTGTTGTTTTAAGCTACTAACTTTGTTGCAATTTGTTGCAGCAGCCATAGAAAACTAGTATAATACATACTTCAACAACTAACAAAACAACAAACTAACAACAATGGAAACATTATACATCCTGTTATTCTTAAGCAGAATAATAAACTAACCATCTTATATAACTTGTAGTTGGGGAGGGGGAACTCATGGTTTATTTCAGATCCCATTAAAACAATTAGCTATTCATCCTTGGGTCTCAGTTTTCATAAATACACATATATATATACTTATAAATAGATATATATTCATAAATATATAGATATATATATGAGTTTATTGGAATATTCTAAGGTTTTCTAGAATTCTCAAGTGTTTTTGCATCCTGAATGCTAATTATGAAGTGTTGTTTGAGCTTTGACTTTTTCTATGAAATTGTTTTCTTAACCTCTAATGAACTTTTTTTTAAAAAAAAAAAAAAAAGTAGTCATGTTAAAATCAATCCAATGTAAGTTCACAAAATTATTCATAATAACCTAGTGCCTTTCACTTTAGGTCTCTAACAAAGTCTCTGCTTTACTATAGCACTTCTGTCGTCTTTCAAAAACACTAAGTTCAAGTAAGAGAACTTGGTGCTGAAAGTTAGAGAATGTTTCAGTTAATACTTGCCTGCAGCTTTTTTCTAGTCAGAAGAGGGAAGACAAAAAAAGAAATCAATATTGTGCAGAAGTTTTATTTTAAGTAAGTCTTAACATACAGACTTTACAGGTTCAATGAGGCATTATCTAGATGAAGAAACAACATATCTCTTTTTCATGGCTAAGAAGCCTTTCCTGTAAACTATTACAAGTCTGCAATATATAGCTTAACATCTACAGTTAAAAAGAAAGAAAGAAAAAGAAACTACAGTATACCTTTTCACTGCATTTAACCATATAGTGAATTTCTTTCTTTCTTTCTTTCTTTTTTTTTTTTTAAAGGAGAGAGTGAGTCACCAAACTGAAAATAAACCAGACAAGGAACGTTAAAATCACATTACATTAAGAGCTAGGTTGCCTTCTATAAGTTAGAGAATCAAAATATTCTTAGAATATATGACAATGTCTTCAATAAATATCATGAAAGACATAATTTAAAAGTAAATTTTATGCAACAATGTTCTCTGGGCTTTAAATGAATTTAATATTCCTGGGAGTAAATGACAGTCATGGCCAATAGTTGAAAACAGTCAGAAAATATATATATTCGACATTTTCCCAACCACTGTTATAAATATGCCACATGTCAAGGTATTTTACAGGGCATCCAGTTTTCTGATATAAGTACTGTGAGATTCTTTTTACATTTAATCGACAAAATAAAATTTTACTTTTCAAGACATTTGGAAGTAGAAACTGAGGCAGGAAATGAATGAGGGGGAAAGTGCATAGGCAGAAGATTCTAGCTATTAGGGAAGATGAGAATAAAAGGCTAAACAATTCTGTTCCAGAAAAAATCTAATAATGATAGAAACTTTCCAGGAAGAGTTTGAGGCAATAGAGATGGACAGGGATATTACAGAGGAGAAAAGAGAAGTCTTAAAGGAAAGCAATTATAAAGTAATGAAAAATTTAAATCAGAAATGCATTCACTAGATACAAAACAACCTTTAAAAAAAACCACAACAAAAGCAGGTCAATCAATAAAGAGAATGTGGCCTGGCTGTGAAATGGACCAGGCAAATGGACTCACTGATAAAACACATTCCTTTTTATTTTTAATCACAAACTAATGGCCCAACAGGTATATGTGGAGTGTGTATGAGGTTAACACTGGGTATTTTCATACTGTATTTTGGGCTGGGTTTCAAATGAGTTGAATATCGTCATGCCGATTATGGTTTCTCTTCAATTATTTTAATTGAGCTAATGTATAATAAGAACACAGCAGAAGCAAGTAAGTCTGTGTGCCAGCTTATGAGCAGGTGATAAAACATAGCCAAAGAAATAAGAAGACTGAAAAAAGGCAGTTGCAGAAACAAAAGAGAGAGAGAGAGGATAAGAGAGGGGGAGGAGGAGAGGCTGGAGAATGGGGAGATGAAGGAGACAGTTAAATAGGGCAAAGTAGAAGTTGACAGCAACACAGCCACACCTTGCCGTCTCTCCAAGGCTGCTTCTTCCCTCTAGAGAGGATAAAGCCAAGCGAAATCAGGTGATTCTGCTGAGCTTTTGCTTCTAATCTGTTCTTTGATTCTTTGAGGTTTTCTCCTCATGAACTCTGTGTTTTATCAGAATAGTGCCGCAGAAGCCTGGTTGTGCTGCTTCTGTTTATTCACATGGTTCGTGATGTCACAGGTGGGTGCACCTGAGCTAAATGCGGCAAGTGAGTGTGTGCACTTGTGTGTTGCTTGTTTGTTTTGTTTTTTGACAGCCCCCCAATTTAGTTTAGGGAGCTCCCTGAATTTTTGACACCCCCCTCATTTAGTTTAGGGAACTCCCTGAATTTGTTATCTTTTTATTTTGAAATAATTTCAAACTTACAGAAAAGTTGTAAGAATAACACAAAGAACTCCTGAATATCCCTTGCCCAAGTTCACCAATTTTCAACATCTTCTATTATGTATTTCCCATCTTTACATCTATTTACCATTTATTACATATAATTCTACATATTTTCAAAACAACTTGAGAGTAGTTGCATACAACTTGCTCTTTAACTCCCAATAATTCAATAATATGTATTTCCAAACTGTAACAATATTCTCTTACATAATCACAATATTGATACCAAATTAAGAAAAGTTAACATTGATACACTACAATTATATAATCCAGAGTTTGGCAAACCTGTGAAGCAAATCTAGTCTGCCACCTGATTTTATCTATTCAGTTTTACTGGGACAAAATCACGCCCCTTCTTTACTGCATTATTTGTGGCAACAGTGTGAACAACAGCAGAACTGAGTAGTTGTTGCATGAGACAACAGTATTTCCTGCAAATTCTAAAATATTTATTTGTTATATTACTTTAAAATGTTTCAGACACCTGATATAATTCACAGACCATATTCAATTGCCAATTTTCTCAATAATGTCCTTCTTAAGTATAATTTCCAGTCTAGGATTCAACCTAGCATCCTGAATGGCATTTAGTTGCAACTCACCATCTCTAAATCTCCTTTAATGCAAAACAGTTCTTCAGCCTTTGTTGTGTTTCACGATACTGCCATCTTCAAGAATATAGGCCAGGCATTTTTTTAGACAATTTCTCTATTTGGATTTGTCTGATATTTCCTCATGATGAGATTCAGGTAATGCATTTTGTCGGAATGCTACAAAAGTGGTTTTGTGTTCTTACAGCATCATACCTGAAGGCACATGATATCTGTCTGCCTCCCCTCAGTGATATTAATTTTGACATTCAGTTTTTCCACTATATGGTTACCATTTCTTTTGGCTTGCAATTAATAAAATGTCTGTAGGGAGGTGCTTTAAGACCATGCAAATATCCTGCTCTCTGTCAAATTTCTACTACTTCCAATTTAATATCCAATGATGACTCTTTTCCAAATCAATGTTTACTATTACGGATGCTAAGTGGTAATTTTCCTAATTCATTTTTATGATCAGAAATCAGATGTTCAGAAATATTAAATGACTCACCTCCCAGTTATTTTTCAAGGATCCTTCAGAGAACTTGAGAACTTTCAAAACTCTTAATTTCCATGATCTTAGTCTCTCAGAGTACAAAATGCCTGAACAAATATTCTCAAGACTCAGATAACCAGAATCTCCTGCTCATCAGCATACAAAACCTATCTTGTAAAGCTACTACTGTGTTAAAAAGCTACATTTTTGAAACTTCAATGTTTTCATTCTAGAATGAGCATCAATTTCTATAATACAAAGCAGAAAACAAACATTAAAGACAAAGTAAAACAAAAACAAAACCTGACATATTTTGTATAATCTGAATTTTTAGTCTGATCATGAATCACTCCTTTCCATTTAACCTAACAGGGCCACAGATCATCATGCAATAACCACTGTCTTAGGCTCAAGAAATAATAAAACAAGGTGTAGGGACTGATAACTAAATTATTTGTAAGATCACTGCCAGTGTTTTGCTAGGTAACACTAAACCATATTCAATTATACCCTTGAGTCTCCTAATTCAAAGGGAGAGCAGGATGGTGGGAAAAAAAAAAAAACGTTGAAAGTCATGTTGTAAGAGAAACATGAATGTTTATTTAAAGCAGAGGTGACATCATGGGACATGATAGCTGTCATCAAATAGAAGAAGGGTTCTCATATGAAAGAAACATTAGAAACTGACTTAAGACATTCACAAGAGTTTGAACTGTGTCCTAGAAAACACTACCTTCTTCAATGGAAAAAAAAAAAATGATCTTCCTAACTCACCTGGTCCTAGGAGAAAAAACAATAACCTCAGAAAATAAAATAAATGCTTAGAACAATCTGTGGACTGAATAAATGGCAACGAGTTGGCAAAATAAGGCTATATAAGTATCTGTATACTCCTTTTCTCAAATCAAACTTAACTTCAAGAAATAAAGTTTTCAATGGCTCTGTTCATCAAAATATAAAAGTTTTCTGAACTTCTGCAACTGAAAACTCACAACTGCCTCAGGCAGAAGCAAGAAGGGAAATAACTTCATACCAGTGCTCACTGTCATTATCTTTTTCTCTACAGCAAAACGTATGCCCCAAACTGTCAACAACACAAGGGCAGGAAAAGATGCTGCTAAAAGGAAAAGATCACGTATGAGTGTCGCGAATACATCTAAAAACACCCAATGTCTCAACTGAAACTGAAGCCATACAATGTAATAAATAGCTTAAGAACCATTAGTACTTGTACCAACTCAGGGGACAAGAACTACTGCCTTTCAGCATTAAGTTTATACCATAAAATGTGAAACAATCTCCTTTACACAATGTGGCAAGGTAGGCCACATTCATTGGTATAAGATGATATAAAATGGGCCCATCCTCTCTTGGTTCACTTTGAATTTCAAACCCTGCCTTTATCGGAAGCTAAGAATTAGAAGCATCATTACACAGTGTTTACACACAGGCATCTACCATCAGACTGCTTGAGCCAAATCCTGGCCCTGTTATTATCAGCTATGTGACCTTGGGCCAGGTACTTATTTTCTCTGTATTTGTTTCCTCATTTGTAAAATGGTGATAATAAACGTAAGTACCTTATTTAGTTGCTGTGAGGATTATACAATATTTTTAAAGAGAAACATGAATGTTTATTTAAAGCAGAGGTGACATCATGGGACATGATAGCTGTCATCAAATAGAAGAAGGGTTCTCATATGAAAGAAACATTAGAAACTGACTTAAGACATTCACAAGAGCTTGAACTGTGTCCTAGAAAACACTACCTTCTTCAATGGGAAAAAAAAATGATCTTCCTAACTCACCTGATCCTAGGAGAAAAAACAATAACCTCAGAAAATAAAAAAAATGCTTAGAACAATCTGTGGACTGAATAAATGGCAATAAGTGCCATTTTTTAAAGAGTGCCTTGCACACAGAAAATATTTAAGAGGTAAAGCTACTTTCTATTGGCAATAGGGAGGCAGTGAACATTTAAGACAGGACTCCCATGATTAGATTTTTATTTCAGATAGATCACTTTGAGAGAACAGTGAAAGATAGATTGGTTAGGGGAGGTTATTTGTGCAACCAAAGCGGAAGACAGGAGACTACTGCCACAGTCCAGGAATGATATTCTGAAGATCTTAACTACAGCAGTACTGGAAAATGCAGGAGGTGCAAGTATGAGAGATTTTAAAGAGACAGTGCAAGATTTGATGTAAGGAAGGTAGGAAGAACCAAGGTCAACCAGCAAGTTTCAGGCTTAGGTAACTAAAACTCTGCAAAATTCATGAGAAACAATCTTGGGCACAAATAATACAACTGCTTTTAAGTATGCTGAGATTGAGGTACTCCTGGGCATCACTGTGGGTTACGGTCTTAGATAAATCTGAAGCACAGGCTGGGCTGAAGCACAAAGAACTGGGCTGGGATGTTTATTTGAGCGCCATCATTTCACTAATGAGAAAAATATGTTAAGTTTATTTTGGAGAAAAAAACAGATGGCACTTCCTTAAAAAAGACAGTATATGGCCATATCCACTATACATGATGTTCAGTGTCAAGTATTTGTGCAGTATTTAACACTGACACTAAAATCCTTCTATCGATAGCATTCTACTAAGTCTTCGAACTCAGCACTTAGAATTCTTTTCCTTAAAAAACATTCAGAAAGGATATCTTACCAAAACAAGTTTTCCATTATAGGTAAGTCATCATGTCATTCTGTAATTCTCCAAAGAGGACATTCACAGGACAGATTTACTTCTGCTGCCCAAGAACTACACCCTCACCCTATGAGGCAGTCTTTGTGTTTACAGCACTTTTCCCCTCATATCAAGAGCCCATCTCCATCATTTTTACTGGAGTCATGTAATCAGACCCTCAACAATACCTTGGGACACACACACACAAATGGTAACTCTGGATGAAGATAGATATGTTAATTGATTTGATTGTGGTAATCATTAGACACGTATATGTATATCAAATCATCATATTAGTACCTTGAATATATATTCTTTTTATTTGTTGGTTAAATATTTAAGAAAACAAAGAAAACATCTTGGGTAGCATCTTGCTCATGATATATGTTCAGAATGTCTTGTGTGCTGGAAACCATTCTTGTTATCTGAGGTCAACCAATCCAAAAATATGTAACAGTATGAATTATCAACTAAGCATTAATCTTTAGAAAGAATATGTATAAACAATACACTGGAGAATCATAAAGTCATTTTAATAAAGCAGGCTTAGTTCAGTAAGTGTATACCATATATATATTTAGTTTTATTTCAACACTCTTTTTACAGTGGCTGAGTAGTGTTTTAAAATTATTTAGTCTCATTCATAGTCAAGAAAACAATTTCATTTTGGTTTGATTCAGCAAACACATTCATAGTTTTCAGGTTCGGTACATATTTAAGTCCTGGAAATCTGCAAATAGTGGGGAACTTAGGATATGTGAAAATCTGCAAATAGTGGGGAACTTAGGATATGTGATATTAAGATCTAGATGATGACTAATTTCAACAAGTATGGGTACTTTCTAAATTGCTTTTCTAAAAGAAAAAATCAATCTTGAGAGTGAAAAAGAATAAAATCTTACTAGGATGTTACCATAGTTTGTAAAATAAAAGGGCTTCCATGTGTTTTCCAAGCACTTAATAAAGAGGCAATAAAAAGTTAAAACATGATTTCCAAATTTTATGAAGAAGTCAGAGCAATCATGAAAGCCAAGAAGGATAAAAATGTTTACCCATTTTGATGTGAAATTACCCTGAACTAAATTTTAGAAAAAGTAACAAATTTATGGCAAGTAAAGCAAGCTAATTTTATTTCGGGAAGCTAACAAAGTCTATTAAAGAAAATATACACAGTTACACTTAGTAACTAGCAGATGTATTATAGCTAGACAAGAGATCTTGAAAAAAGGTAACATTGTTTTCATGGTTGCATTCAACATCTACCACAAAGTTGTAATCCCTTTTCTGTACCCTATAAATTAAGTTCAAAAGCTAAACTTCAAGAAGAATAACCGCCATGTTTCAACTAATAGTATTTAAAAGCACCAAAGAAAAGATGACTACTTAGTTCATTCAAAAAGACTAAGAAATGAAAAACTGCGTAACATGTAGCTGATATTTGTGATTTTAAAAAATGTAGAGAGAAAACGTTCAAATATACAATTTAAACACTGACAATTTTTTTCATTAGTAAAAAGCCAACCTGATTTTAAAAAGATCATAATTAAAAGCCATCTTTTTTCATAGGACAGAAAGAAGAAACAGTGTTCAATTCTGAGGCATTGGGGGATAATTTAACAACTCCTCCTCCGGCCATCATTCTCCATATGCCACCAAAATGAAGAGGCCTAGGATAGGAAGAGGCCTAGAATAGGATAGGAAGAGGCCTAGGATAGGAAGAGGCCTAGGATAGGAAGAGGCCTAGGATAGGATAGGAAGAGGCCTAGGATAGGAACTGCACAATAAGTGTAAAGATACAATTTAAGTATCACCTTACTTAGGATAAATGTGTGGAACGTCATTTAAACTCATTGAAAGAGAGGGTGTGGTATTCCTGCCTACTTGGGAATTAATTAATTCAGGCAATCTTTGGAGATAGCGTTCTGATATCTACCATTCAGTGGGGGAAAAAAGTGGAACAAAGATCAAAGAGTTAAAAATTGATGTGATTTTGCTTACAGCTCATGGACTCCTTCATGCCTTACTTACATGCTCCTTCCTAACTCTTGTTTTCTGATAGAATACCAGCAAATACACGAGACCTTCCTTATTTGCCTTCTCACTGGATTCATTCTGGACCCCTCACTGTGCCTAAGTATTGGTGGCTGCAAAGGGTTGCAGCTGACCACACCTCAAGTACTGCTTGGTACTTTTAATTGATGTGCTAGTTCTGGAACTGCTCTAACCTTCTTTGGTCTTCTCTCCACACAGGAGAGTGCAATACAGATATTCAGGTAACCCTAACATGACCTTCATGCTGACAAATGCAAACAAAACAATGTTACAAAACAAGACCATGGACAGAGGCCATTTTGGATTTGTATGATACTCTGCCACTCTCAGAAAGAGATGATTTCAAATACACGTGAGTTTTGGGGGTTTTCTGTTTGTTTTTCAGCAAAAGTATAGATGACCATGCCTTGGGTGTTTGCTAATCAGCAGTACATTTTCAGTTACTTTCCTTTTCACTTGCCCATATCAGAGAAAGGCAGTATTATGGATACAAAAATAAAATTGGTAAGACAATATTAAAGTTTTGCTAATTTACAGGCAAATAAAGAAGCATCTCCAGATGTAGGTTAAGATATATTGCTAGAAAATAAAATTCCTAAGATACAAAGTTCCTTATAGTACTTCCTCTTCCTGGACTCACAGGTGAGTTGAGCAATCAGCTCCATACCAACTTTACCTTAGCCATCCAGCTGGCTGAGTCTTCCTCACCCAGTGCACCCGGGCTCCCACTCCTCCCTAGAGAGCTACAAAGTAAGCCAAATGTTCTCAGAGGGCAGGGGGATAGATCTGAAGCTGGAATAAAGCCTCAGCAAACACTGACTCTACTAGACTGTAGCTGGTATTGTTCTACTTGAAAAAAGGGTGCTTAATGACTAGCCCAGAAAACTTCTTGTCCTGCCACAGTGTTTA
Source organism: Colobus angolensis palliatus (assembly GCF_000951035.1). Taxonomy (NCBI): domain Eukaryota; kingdom Metazoa; phylum Chordata; class Mammalia; order Primates; family Cercopithecidae; genus Colobus; species Colobus angolensis. Next base: position 2,736,995 of record NW_012116511.1, on the reverse strand, counting down.
TAGTGTGTTCAATGGTCCAGTTCACTAGGGCTTTACTTCCCCAGCATCAATAAAACTGTATGATTCTGGTACAAAGTTATTGCAACTAATTCAATGTCTCAGAAGGAAAAAAAAAAAAAAAAATCTGCATTTTATTTCTGAAATGACTGTGACACTAAAAATTAGGGGGAGAGGAACCCAGTAATTTTGGCCATCCTCATGCAGATCACTGTGAGTCTTGCTTTAAGCCTGTATGAACTAAACGGAGTTAGAAAATTCCATGTTGACTCAATCCCAGTCAATGTCCAAATTCCACTGTAACAAAATCCATCTTAATTCACACATAGTGTTTTCAGATGGTGGTGATGACACCAAGCTGGCACAGGGCCTCTTTGCAGTAAACAGGTTGGGAAGGGGTACATTTTTTATCACAATAGGAGTATTAAGGAGGAGGTTTCACACATAGGTTTTCTCTCTCTGCCTTCCTAAGAGAGATGCTTCACTTGGATAGATGGTAAAGCAGTGTAGGTAGGATTTGAAAGAGAAATAATTAGAGGGGATTGTTAATTGCTCGTTGAAAGCAAGATTAAAAGGGGGGAAAAGTTTTTCTTTTCTCACAGCAAACAAATTAAGTGTCTTGAATTTTACTTAACACTATTTTCCTACTTGCTAGAATATCTAACTTCTGGTTTTTGGTTAAAATAAGGACTCTATTCTTATAACCTTCATTTTCTCCGCAAAATTATTTCTTTCACTTCAATATTCAAGAAATAGCTCAAAGCTCAAGGCAGTTGCCCAGAATCCACTTACTATATGTCATAACCAAACTCAGTGGCTTTCTCAACCTCTCAGATACCCTTTGCCTTTCCCATTTCTCTAACTGTTTGCCCTTGACTTCTAACTTCACACATGGTGGCTCTGAATTACACGAAAGTGTTGCCCCCACTACCACTCCAATACCACACCTTATGACAATATTCTTTTTTCTGATTCCTTCCTCAGTGAGCTCATTGATCTCATTCGCTTTCTGTTCTAATGACAGCCTGACTGTGGCTGAAACCCAGGAGTCATCACCAGGCCTGACCTCTCTCATTCCCCTTTCACACTTGTTCTTCCAGATGCCTGCAGGACATCTCACTCACATGTCAACTAAACTTGGACATGTGAAAACCTGAGCTCTTCTTCCCCCAACAATAAGCAAGTGTTCTTAAATTCCCTCAGTATTACTTTTGTCCCCCCAAACTTCTAGGCTCATAAATTTAAAGTTATTTGTGACTCTCTCTTCTTTATCAACATTCACCCTAACAAACTATCATTTCCACCTCCACCATATCTCCCTGCTCTATCCATTTCTCCTCAATTTTAGATGTGGTTCCAGCTCATGTCCTTATTCCTCACATATGAATTAGTTAGTCCCTAGCTCACCCACACACCTTCAGTTTCTTCTTAGTACTGAATTAACAGAATAATCTCACACAACAGGTAAGGCATCTTACAGAGCAGTTTAACACCCTCATTTTCCTAATGAAAAGCTAAGGCTCAAAAAGGTGAATTAACTTCCACAAGTTCACATACATAGTCGGATGTGAAGCCAGGGCTACAAAACCCAGGGTTCATGACTTCCAGTCCAGTGTTCGGCCCATTTTATCAGAATGTTTCCAATACCACATCAGTCACCCATGGCCAAGGCCCACTCTGAGTCTTCATACATCACAGGGAACAAAACTTAAAATCTTACACTGTACTATTCAAGACATTAAAAATACTTTCACTGCTTCTCCAGATTCACTTCTCATTACTCAGTGCTATAGCCCCTCTTCCCTAAGTCATTCTCTGTCACGCTCTTACCAACATAACTTAACCCCACTACTAGATTGATACACACACCACACCCTGGAGAGTCCTCTACTTTTATACATATTACAGCCCAGAGAACAAGCTGTAAGACCCATAAAGAGCCAAACAGGTTTGCATTTTCAATTCTCATTTCAGAGAGAAAAAAAAAATAAAAGCTCAAATTACCCCTTATCTTTTGAAGGAATTTTGAAAATGTATTTTCTTCATTCATACAAAGTCTTTAATTTTATTCAGCTGTTAACATGAAATACAAAGCCAATTATTTAGGTTCAACTGTTAGCTGGCCACTTACCTTACCTCATTGCCAGGATTTAGAATATGAAATTGTATATCTTTTTTCGCTTTTGCAATGTTGCATACCAAATCCTCTGCATTTCAATTGTTTTACATTGATGGATGTCTACAACTTGCAAAACTCCCCAAGAGACTAACCAATGCAGATTTTGAGATGATGAACTAAGATGAGATAAATGAATGGAAACTCACTTTAAGTGACCAACTAATTGATTATTTTCCTATTATAATGATGTCTGTTTCCCCATGCAATACTGTAACACTGTATTGCAGGGATTGTGGTAGCAATACCTCCTAATTCATTAAGAATCCCTTCCACATCTTTTTCTTCTCCAGTTATAAATCTACCTCCTCCCTCTTTCTTGACCTGATTCAGTATCATTCCTCAGTTGCCTTGGAGATATTCTGATTTAAAATATTATAATTATAATATTGTTAACTTGTTGATAGGTAGTCTTCATCCTCTACCAAGAATTTTCATGAATATACATTTTAAGAGTATCCAACAAGACTTACATACTTCAACGAATTGGGTCTTAGAGTTATTTTATCTTTTCCAGGCCTATATAGATAGCATTTTGCAGAAAACAAGCACACTACAAAGGCTTGCTGACTAAATGAAGGGGGGTTCTAAAATGAACTGTTTGGTTACTGTACATTTTCTTCTCAGAATTGAATTTTGTTCTAACCAAATATGCTAACCCAAAAATAAATAAATAAGAACTAATGAATGAATCCTGCTTGCATGGATTTCAGGCAGTAACACAAATTAGCAGTTTACACTGTTTCTTTTTTGTCGTTTGTTTTTAGGACTTGCCCCTAAAAACAAGCAGTTCAAACAAGAAAATTGACTCTGCGGGCCCTAATGAGACCTAGAACTGTGCTGAATGATGTTGGAAAACATTCCCCAGATCTTTTAAGATGTGAAGTACAAGTGAAATAGACAGGGCTGTAATATCCCCCCAAGCCTACAGTGAATTTGGAAATATATCTCAGAGTTGCGTCTCTGTTTACATTTTCTCATAGTTCATATGGCACTGTAATAATATATTTGTTCTTAGTCACAACGTATTGCTTAAGCTACTCCGAAATGGGAGCGGCCTTAAAGAAAACCCTGCCTGTGAATGAGATGTGGACATGAGACATGGGAGGAAAAGGAGGTGGAGAAAGAAAAGCAGGACAAGAAACAGAGACCTGTTTAAAATAAAATGTATACAGCAGAAGAGGTGAATAGAAACACACTTTAAGAAACAGACTCAATGGAAAGGCTAAAAGTAAAGTAGCAATGTGGACATCTTAGACAGTGAGCAGTTAACTCAAAGTAATAACAGCCAAATCACAGAAAAGTGCCTCAAAAGCCACCCATGTGCCACTTCAGTTCGTTGGTCAGTGAACAGTTTCTGCTACTGATGAACACACACCAACCAAAAAAGCAAGGTGCTAGGAAATACAGAGAATTCCCTCTTCTACTGTTTGCAATCAACAAGACACCAATTGTTCTTGGTTGAATGGCTTATTCTGGGAATTCTTCTGACAGGAGGGATCAGATAGCATCTGTCTCTTACAAGCAAAGGCATTAAGCCAATGAAGAGTTCTCATTATTCCAGACAACAACAAATGAAGTCAGAGCACGGAACCAGGAGGTATCCTGCTCATAAAACCACTTGATGCATCAACATTGTCCTTTTTTCTTAGCTGGGCCAACTAAGGGCTAACTTCCTTAGCTGCATGATTCTTAATGAAATAAAATTATACCAATCTGAATGTCTCTTAAATATTTAGACATAAGTGCTCAACAGTGTAGTAATGCCACCAACACCGGGCCCAGCAATTTATCTATTTATTTTCAAAAGTTTGAGCAAAGTAGTACCTTATTACATTATCAAAGCCAACAAAAGTCGTATTTTTTCTACAACCTTTTTTATCCAACAAATTCATTTATATCTTGTTTCCAACCACTCCAAATGTTTAAAAGCAAAAAAGCAGCATGTCTTTCATTAAAATAATTTAATTCAATAACATAATTCTGATTTTACTTCCTATGAGAGGTATTTTTTTCTAGCAACTTGCTTTATCCTATTAATTCATTTACATCTGCTACTTTGTGTTTAAAAGCAAAAAGTAGCACGTTTCTTATAAAAATAATTTAACTCAAAAATAATATTAATTTTGATTTTTCATTTCCTTTTCATCTTCTTCTCCCTCTGATATTATAAATTTGCATAGGTTAAGTGTAGTAATATTGAACCTGACTTATGTATTCACAAGGTGAACAAGGGAAGGTACAAAACGTAGTAACGGATCTCTAATGTGACTAAAGGAACTCACACATTTCCTTAATCTCAGATCACAGACATTCAATGTCATTTTGCACCCAGTCATGGCTATCCCTTGATATGAAGAACCAACCTGTCCTAAATAAAATCTCTGCATTCCCTCATCAGATTGTCAGTGCCTGCAACAAGTTTAGAATTATACTATAATTAAACTGAAACTCTAATTAAAAGTACTGGGCTAACGTGATATGAAATGTTCACAGCTCAATTATGTCTACTTGCCATTGTCCACTGGTGTGTATAGATGATATCTTTTTATAAAAATAATGGAACACAGATTTAGTAATGACATCCTGGGCAGGATGTCCTAATAATTTCCAGGGTCAGTCATTTCCTTTCCAAAGTATTTTCCCCTCTTCGTGGTTCTGTTATGCATCCCTGGTTTCCCTTAATTCCTCAGAAACATATCCTAGCTACTGATCAAAGTGCCCTTCAAATATAATTAACTGATAAATCCTAGATAGACACCATATTATGGTTACCATGTTTATCAAATAAAACAAACAAAAATCCCCCTTTTTTTCTCATTTGGTATTAATGGACTTATTCGTCACCATTGGTCCTAAATTATGCTGAAGACAGACTAAAGTACAGTGATCTTTTTGCAAACCTATGATTTCTCAAAAATAGTAGGTTTCAGTACCACTAACCCTTCTTTTTACTTCCTTCTCTGGAAGCCTTAATGATAAATGCTTAGCAAGATTTTAAACTCCTAACAGTAAAATTACAACTATTTTGAAAACATAATGCTTGCTACAGGTTAATTTCAATCCTGTTTGTAATTTTAACTTTTAAAGTAAATTATTAACCTTCAATAAATTTCTACCTACAGGCTTTATACTAGCTTCAACAAATTTGAATAAGTCTGAGTTTGTGATGCTAATTTCATTGTTGTTGAGCCAGTAATCAAGTGATAATACTTACATATATTTATTCCCATGGTTACAAGTAAACTAGGGAAGAAACTATTTCCTGACTAATCTTTTATAAAGTAAACTTTTAAAACACAACTAAGTCACTTGAAATTTTGTTAATGCTTTATTTTAAAAACAAAGTGTTGAGAAAATATTGAATTATACTCCTGAAACACAAAATGAGGCAATAGAAAATTGCACCAATTTATATTTTTTCTGCTAATAGTGTCCTCGAAAATAAATTTAATTAGCAGACTTTGTTCAAATCAAATCACATTTTTAAACTCAATAGTTTCCTTTCCTTTCAGAAAATGCAAATCAAATCCACAACTCTAACTACTATAATTTTAATTTGCTTCAAAACACATACAAACATCATAAAAATTAAATTTCCATTTTAACAAGCAGAAAGTCTCAACAGGAGGCACATGGGATCAAATGCATTAGACTGAGGTCTCTGAACCCACAGTGAAAAGGAAGAATGAGGTCCATATATGAAATGTAAATTATATGAAGTTTTAATGCTACCCACAAATAAATACAAGGTATATAATTACAATTCAACTGTATGATTAGAAAAATTATCAGAAATACCTACTTGTCTACAAAAATGTTAACCTATGACTTTGTGGCAATCAACCCATAATCACTTTTAAAATCACTTAAGTAATGACATTCTAAATGTAGAACAATTGATTATATTAGTACACATCACAAATTTATCATCAGGTTCTAAGCAAGTAACTAGCTATTGTGCTATTTAGTCTTCATGTAGTTCTGCTGCTATCAGATTTTCAACCATTTCTTTCACTGGGAAGAAAACAGAGTGAATGGAAAAATTTCCTGGCATCCCATACCAATGTAACCTTATATAGATCTGTATCATTACAATGTTTTACCTAGCAAATCATTCATTGAAAATGCATGAACACACACACACACACACACACAGAGAGAGATAATGCCTAATACATAACAATCACTGTTATTACAAAGGCAAGTTCCCAGTCATGAAGAGACACAGAGATAAGTTGCTGTCCCCATGAGGAATGCCAGTGAATGAAGGAAGAGCCCGTGGAAGAGCGATGGAGTAGCCCTTCTAAGGAGACCAAGATTGAAGGTAATCACCACCAAAGAAAGGATTTCAAAGAAGAAGAGGGATGTTGACAAGGTCCAAGAATAAACAGAATGGTGCTTCTGCTGGAAATATGTTATTAAGTAATAAATTAATAATAATCAGACAAGCAATGTCTGATTCTATGAAAAATACTTGTAGAAACAAAGAATAATCAGCAGTCTGTCTAGATAAATACACTTTTTAAAATCTACATACCATCTTTTCACTTCTATAACAAAGTCTGAAGACAAGCTATCCTCATTTTGACCAAGAAGCAAACAATTGTTTAATTAATGCCACTTAAGTAGTGACTGGCAGAGTTTATATTTGTGTTCAATTTTATTTGAATTCTAAAATGTATGTTCATTAAATAGTTTCATCTTTTCTCAATAATCCAGCTGTTAGAAATTAACCCACAGAATACTACTAAAAATGCACAAAATTCTGTTATTTTTAATTGTTTAAAAAAATAATAATAAATAGGGGGTGGACAGTTTTTTAGTTAAATTACTTTAAAAAACTAATAAAAAGGGGGTGCTTGTCTGATTGTTATTAATTTATTACCTAATAACATAGTTCCAGCAGAAGCACCATTCTGTTTATTCTTGGACCTTGTCAACATCCCTCTTCTGCTTGGAAATCCCAAGTATTTATTAGTAACATGGGTACAGTGGGAAACTATGACACCAATTAATATATTATACCGACTTTTTATGACAAACATAGAGAAAAAGTTTAGGGAAAAAAATCACGTTACTTCAAAAAGGCAGAAAACAAAATTATATCTATACTCTGTTTATAATTATTGAAATAATTTATTAATATGGCCAGGCAAGGTGATTCATGCCTGTAATCCCAGCACTTTGAGAGGCCAAGACTGAAGGATTGCTTGAGCTCAGGAGTTCAAGACCAGCCTGGGCAACACGGTGAAACTCTGTCTACAAAAAAATACAAAAATTAGCCAGGTGTGGAGGCATGTGCCTGTAGCATTCAGCTACTGGGGAGGCTGAGGTGGAGGTGGCAGTGAACTGAGATCGTGCCACTGCACTCCAGCCTGGGTGACAGAGCCAGATCCTGTCGAAAGAAAGAAAGAGAAAGAAAGAAAGACAGAGAGAGAGAGGGGGAAGGAAGGAAGGAAGGAAGGAAGGAAGGAAGGAAGGAAGGAAGGAAGGAAGGGGAAAAAGGAAAGAAAGAAGGAAAAAGAAAAAGGAAGGAAGGAGGGAGGGATTTATGAATGTGAACACAGAAAAAATCTTTAATTGACATAGAGATCACTTTGGTTGTGACAGAAATTCAACTCAAACTAGCTCAGAAAAAAGAAAAAATGTATTTTGTGGAATCAAAGGAAATGTTGAATAATTAAACTGCAGGATAAACAAGAAAGAAGCTAGCTCTCAACAACAACTGAACCAGGGAATTTTAACATGGCAGAGCACCTCCAGTTCCTCTCTTTAATTTGCTTATACTGCTTGTTTCACATGGCAGGAAAGCTGCATGCCGTGAGCACTCACATTTTAAATTTTACAATGTTCACTACCTGTGAGAGGATGGCTTTCTGCAGTAGGACTCATATTTTCCTGATGTAGCTCAGGAACCCACCTCCTGGATAAAGGAAGGCAGGACACCTTGACTGAAAGTCCCTCCAAGACAATGTTGGGCTTCAGAAAATGACACAGAAGTATGGCACTGTAGCACACTAGGAAACTGGGAAGGCCTCAAAAACAGCCTCAGAAACAAAGCCTTGTTCTGACTTTCTGCCACCCTTCTGTCTCTTATCCCTCTATCTCCCCTGAAGCAAGTCATAGAAAACAAAATTTGTTTTCCCCAAGGCAATTCCTTTCCTCCAAAACAGGCCATAAAACCCAGAAAGGTCACCCTCTCCCTTCTCCATCCTTCCCTAAAGAGCCTCATTCCAGGGGGGAGTCCTGCAGCATACCCAAGAGGAAGCAATACTACAGAAAGGCCAAGAAGAATGAACAGACAGGTGTTCACAAAAGGAATGATCTAATAGTAACAGAGTGATGGGGGAGTGTCCGTTCTTCATCAATCCTAAGCATAAAAATAGAGTTTTCCCTGAGTCTTTGGGTCTTCATTTCATAAGACTCCCAGGTCACATAAAACTTGATTAAATAAATTTGTTATGCTTTTCTCTTGTTAACCTGCCTTTTGTAACAGGAGCGGTCGAATGAGACCCTTATCACCAGTAAGAAAAGGTATCAAACCTTGCTGCCCCCAAAACTGCATTCAATGAGGTGTAGATTCCTGTATTACTCAGGGTTCTCTAGAGGGACAGAACTAATAGGATAGTTGTATACTTGAAGGGGAGTTTACTAAGGAGTATTGACTCACACAGTCACAAGATGAAGTTCCACAATAGGCCATCTACAAGCTGAGAAGCAAGGAAGCTAGTCCAAGTCCCAAAACCTCAAGAGTAAGGAAGCTGAGAGTGCAGCCTGCAGTCTGTGGTGACAGGTCTGAGAGCCCCTGGCAAATCACTGGTGTAGGTCCACGAGTCCAAAAGCTGAAGAACTTGGAGTCTGATGTTCAAGGCCAAGAAGCATCCAGCAGAGGAGAAAGATGAAGGCCAGAATATTCAGCAAGTCTGCTAATTCCATTCTAGCTGTGCTGGGAGCTGGTTAGATGGTGTCCACTCAGATATAGGGTCTGCTTCTCCCAATCCACTGACTCAAATGTTAATATGCTTTGGCAACACCCTCAAAGACCCATATTAAAGGATACTTTGTATCCTTCAATCCAATCAAGTTGCCACTGGATATTAACCATCACAATTCCCAAAGCAAAATCTGGATGCTGTTATCAGAATGGAGAATAGATACGGGGCATTCACAAGCCAGATGCCTACTTCCTAGGAGCCAATAGAATACGCTGTTTCTAACATAAACAACAGCAGATAATTTTCTTTGAAATAAGGGTTCCATCTCACCTTTCTTGTTGAATATGCTGGATAATGACATACTAAAATTGCTTACTGGAGCGCTCACAGCAAAACCTCCATATTTATGGTTAGTTTTCCCAATAAGCCTGTATTTAGCATTTCTGGCAGTAGGTAGTAAAGGTATATGGTTCAAGAAGAAAAGCGTCATACATAAGTTGGCATAATGGTACTGAAGTTTTGCAATAAATAAATTTAAATGTCATTTAATTCTTTGAAACCTAAAGGGAATTCTTAAAAGTAAATTTCAACTATGAAGAAAATGCAATAAATATTTTTTCAGCTTGCACCAACAAATAGAGTCTTTTAAAAGTAGGATAAGTTTACTCAAAACAAAACAAAACAACAAAAAACTACAAAGCCACTGATCTCTAATGGGAAAGAAAAAATCTCTACTGTATATTAAAATAATCTCTTTTCCTCATAATTTACATTTCTTTATTTTTACCATTAATAGGAGAAAAAAGCATACTTAAAAAAATAATTAATTAATAATTCATGTGATTCTCTAGTACACTTTCCACAAATCATAAACTTCTGAAAACATTTCCACAGCAACCAATATTAGTGCCATAAGTTGAGGAGTGCACCTTCAGGTATTGAATAAAGTAATATATAAAGAGAAATATTTTATTTTGAATATGGAACACATTTTTACTGATATGCAGAAATAGATAACAAATTGGTTTCATGATGGAGAAAAACTGCATAAATTGTTCCAAAGGCAGTTTATGTTTATTTGCACAGTTAAGAGTAAAGCTCAATGCATTCTCCTGTTTCTTCTTATCCTGGTAAGAGTCCTGCAAGCAGAGCAGATAATGGGTTGATCCATGAGCTGGAACAAACTTAACTTGGAAATGATGCATATGCTCAGGCTTGAATCATAATAACTAAAGTGATGGTAATGTGGTTTCAGAAATTAGACAATACTTGTCATATAACTCTCTCAGTCATATAAAATTAAGGTAAATATAAAATCAATAGAATCTAATTTTATTCTTTTCATATGTGCCCATGTATCTGCATTAAGTTACACTATATGAAAGGCACATGGCCACATATACATTGTCTGTTCTTCATTTAATTACCTCATTAAAAGGAGGATCAGGAAAAGTCTATGTATTCATTATAAGTTTTGTTTTCCTATACAACTGACACAATTTTAAATTTGTAGGAAATGTTTCATGAGCTCAGAAATAAACTTTTTATAATTTCCCAGGTCAACCCCAATGTAGATATGTATACAGTATAATCCATTCTGCATCTGCATTTTCAGGAAGGCTTCCCACACTTACTCACCCTCAATGGTCACTGTATTGCATTTTTACATCTGTATCATTTCTTCGGGTATGCTGAAGCTTAAGTGTCTACCAAAAAACACTACTACATTTTAAAGACTATTTTTAAAATGTAACATATTAAACATATGTAAGTAATTAAAAAGTGCTCAATTCATCAGACCAATCATAGGTATTAACATGGTCACTTTAACACAAACAACTGCTCTTCTCTCCTCTTTCTTTCTCCCTGTCCTTTCACAAAAAAAAAAAAAAAAAAAAAAAATCTTTTCCAAAAGATGACAGTCAAGAATAGACTACAAAAGCATTCTTCAACTGAATCGATGCGAGTAAAGCTGCTGGGGAAAAAAATGAAGCTGAGTTTTGCTGTTATTTGAAAAGTTAATTCATGACAAGAAAAATGTTAACAGTGTTTGCTGACCCTACTCATTCTGAGCCATGAAATTGCTCAAGCCAGAGCAAACTGCCAACCATGACAAGAGTAAAGGATTCTGCAGATGCATCATTCCTACACAGTATAGCCCAAGGTGAACAGTCCATGAGTATTATACACTAGAACGCAGAGAGCTGGGTTCAGAAAATAAGGGGAGGAAAAATACCAGAGGCAGTATATGGTCATACCACCCAGGCCCCAATGCTGGGAAGTTCTATCTTCATGAGAAGCAGCACAGTATGGTGATTAACAGCATTGATTCCATAATCACACTCCCCACGTGTGAATCCTAATTCTGTCATTTTCTAGCCATGTGACCTTGGGCCAGTCACTCAACCTCTCCGTGCCTTCATTTTCCCACATAGTAAAATGTGTATGTATTAGTACACTAGGGCCAGCATAGCAAAATATCACAGACTTGAAGGCTTAAATAATTAATTAATTTTCCCATAGTTCCAGAGGCTGGAAATCCAAGACCAAGATACCAACAAGGCTGGTTTCTCCTGAGGACTCCCCTTGATTTCTGGATAGCCACCTTCTGCTCTTCTGTCTTTATTTCTGTGAACACACATTCTTGGAGTCTCTTCCTCTTTTTATAAGGACATCAGTCATAAGAGATTAGGGTCCACTTTTATGACATCATTTAACCTTAATGACCTCTTTAAAGGCCCTCTCTCCAAATACAATCACACTGGGGGTTAGGGCTTCAACATACGAATTTTGGGGAATACAATTCAATGTATAACAAACAGTATAAAACAATAATAGCTACGTCATATGACTGTGGTGATGACTGGATGTATTAATATACATCAAGTGCCTGGCACATGGGAAGTTCTATAGAAATGCTTACTATTAGGCTATGCTCCATTAAATTTACATGTCTAACAAGTATCTACAAATCACAGCATCAGGTGCATGAAAACAGACATTTGCAGTCTGTCTTTAAGATTTCTTGTATTGGGACAGTGATATCTTTAGGGAAAATGAAGGACACATCTTGCCGATAACATCTATCTCGATTCAAAACCTGGGTGGTTAACATGGAAGTGTTAGTGGTTCCTAACCAGGAGCAAAACCAATAGATAGCTTTGATTTTCTCACATTCCCAGTGGGACACAAAGGCTTTTTGTGTCTCAGGATTATGTGCTGATAAAGAATGCGGAAAGAATGTTTATGAGGAAGCAGACAAAAGCAGCCTGGCTCCCGCGTATCCACACTTGGCAGCTGTAATGCAGTTTCGGCTACACCAATAATTTCCAATTATTTTTACCTGCGGCCAATTCTCGAGCTAGAAGACTGTGATGAGAACATAAGATTAATTTAGACAGGCTCAGGTATTCATGTGAACACCAAAATCTGCCACTAAAACAAACATCAGGCTTACATTAATCTATCATTTTTTTTCTCCTGTTACCTTTTCAATCGCCCTTCATGATCCTGGTCAGGGTTCTGTGTGCGTGATAGATGGAGAATGGAATGGCGGACGGCAGCAGAACAACAGCAGCAAAAGTTACTGACCAGAAGCACAGACACTAAAAACGAAAGCTGCTTGGTAACTAACAGGCTAATCTTCAAGGCAGGAAGAATACTTGGCAATGAAAGTTCCCCTGGGAACTGATTCACTACTGTTCACATTTGCTTAAACGAATTTAACATAATCTTCTAATTGTGAAAGTCTGATCTTATCACTCCCCTGCCTATCTGCCTAAAACCCTTCCCATCATCAGGTTGCCTCCATGATAAAGTCATCATTCCCTTGCATCACACCCAAGGGTTTCGTGATCTAGCCCCAACAAATTGCCACATTCGTCTCTATTACAGAATCTTCAAAGATACCAGTAGCAGTTCCTAGTGCTTTACTTCTGGGCCCTTCACATGCTGCCCTCTCTACCAAGAAAACCCTCCTCATTGGCTCTGGTAACTGCTGTGTGTCTTTGGTCTCAATGCTGATATACCTTCCTAGGCAAATCCCATCCATCCACCCCGAACTGAGTAGTTTGCCTCTTCAGCATGTTCCCAGAATACCCCAAATCTAACACTATTATGGGATTTATCATACTGTTACAGTGTACATATTTAAGCGATTGCCTACTCAAAATTTTCAACAGAACCTTGTAGCCCAACCTTCCAAAAATGAAAATTCCAATATATTATGGTGGTTGCGATCAAGTATTTTTCTATATCAGACAGACCTGAGTTTGAACTCACATGAGCCCTAAAGAAGCTGGAACATGGAGACAATAATATTTATTTTACGGGATTTTTGAAGGATTTAATAAGTAAATACACTTGCCACAGCAGCTGGCATGAGGACAAGTTCATAGCGGTTATTTTCATGCTCAGTATCTAATTCATCTCCTACTACTCTATTGAATATAACCCACTCTTCAAGTTGGACTGTTTGGCCTAAAAATAGTCTTAAGTTTTCTCTTCAGCTGAAGTGCCCCATCTCCCAATCTTTGCATATGGAAACCCTTGCCTTCCAAAAAACCTCTGCTAGTGTCACACTTTCCACCTAGCCTTTCCAAGCCTAGACCTGCTTTCTCCCTTCTCTTGGACAGCCCCCTCGTACTTTTTGGAGAGGGCAGGAGAGACTGATGTTTGCTAATTTTTGTGGCAACCCATATCCCATATTTTCTTCCAATCCAGAGTGTAGTGTCCCATATGCCACCCAAATGTAAGTATTTTAGAAGCTGGAATATGTATTTTTATTGCTCTCTAACAGTATCTAGCACATGGTAGGCACTCAACAATATATGTTAAATGAATGAATGAGTTGGCTGTTTCTATTACAAAAGAAAGTCAGCATTCACCTCCTTTACTTTTTCCCAAGAGCAAATTCTGTTGACCAAAATTCACTGAAAACTGGAAATTAAAACCGCAAATTTTAAAAATTTTTCACATACGAATGTCTCAAGCTCAGTTAGAAGTACCCCCCGCCCCCTACACACATACGCACACACACACACATACACACACACACACACACTCATACACATACACACACACACACACACACAGAGAAACAACTATACTTACACTGTGGTCAATTCATTGAACACTGCGGTCAATTCATAGATGTCAAAAAAAATCTACCAGCAAGAGAGTTTAGAAATCACCAAATGCAAATGATTTATTTTAACCACGTGGTAACCAAGCACAATGGGTGACTTGGTGTCATCAAGGCACTTTTCCTCCATCTCTTCATCTGGAAACTCCAAAGGTAACTGTCCCCTCATCTATGATGCTTTATCCAACTTCTCCAGATACAGTCAGTAACTCTGTCATCTGTGTTCTCTAAGCACTTCATTCCTATGTGAGTTATAACATTTATCAACATGTCCATTTCTCCAAACAGACTGAAGCTCCTAGAGAGCAAAACCTAAGCTAAGTGTAACATAGTGCCTGGTACACACTAGTGGTTTACCACATTGGTTAACGTCAAATAGATAAAGAGTAGTTACTAGAACAGGTGTCTGTGGAAGTCTGAGGCAGGAGGATCATTTAAGCCCAGGAGTTTGAGGCTGCAATGAGCCATGACCTCAACTGTGAATAGCCACTGCACTCCAGCCTGGGCAATGTAGCAAGACCATTTATCTTAAAAAAAAAAAAAAAAAAAAAAAGTGTAGTTACTTGAACCTGCTAATTGATAAATTTGCTTTAGTTTCTATAAGATTACGTGTTATGCTGACGTTCACCATAACCATTTTTAAAGGATATAATGTTTTAGCTAAATTAGATTTTAAATTTAAAAGATAAAAGAAGCTGCATTCTAGTAAATTTTGATAACAATTTTCCTACAAAATATATCCCTGAAATTAGTATACTGTACTTCAGATAAGATGTAGGAAGCTTTGTGATTGGCCAGACTTGCAGTGTGTAAATAGGGAACAACTTTGAAACTGCTGCCCAACAGCTGGAGAACTCAGCAGGAGCACTGAAGAGAAAAAACACTTCTATTTCCCCAGGGGCAAAAGGCTAGAGCCAAACACAATAGTACAAGCAAAACAACAAAAGGAGAAAAAGTGTTTACAGGATTTATCTTGACTCTTTGGGAAGGAAAATAAAATATTACAAGACTTCAATGGAAGTGGCACCACGCCGTCATGCAATCCAAAAGCATTTTAAAATCTGCCCATGATGTTTTTTCTAGTAAACATTTCCAAAAGAGACTGAAACTTGATTTATGTGTGTGAAAGAGAATTAGAGTATACCTCCCTACATTTTACAACTCACATTAAAACTGTCATAATGCCCTGAAAGTATAGGGGAGAAAGTAAGAGCTGAATTGCTATTTTTCTGACATTAGTAAGCAGTCACACTGTAAAGCCTTTGGATTCTCAAAAAAATAAAAAAAAAAAAAAAATCTCAGTTCTCAACTCTCAGGTACGTGTTCATTTTCTAAGACAAACCATTAAAGAAAATATAACAATTTTTAAAATATTTCTTCCTTACACATCAACTCTGTGCAATTCAAAACAAACTATCTGTGTGGGTGAGTTTGTGTATCTATCCATTCACACACAGTCTAAAGAAGACAAAGTGAATAGGCAAAGAACTACAAAAACAGCAAACTTATCACTCAAGGAAGTTAAAGGAGAATCAATATAGAAAGGTGCCTGGCCGGGCGCGGTGGCTCAAGCCTGTAATCCCAGCACTTTGGGAGGCCGAGACGGGCGGATCACGAGGTCAGGAGATCGAGGCCATCCTGGCTAACACGGTGAAACCCCGTCTCTACTAAAAAATACAAAAAACTAGCCGGGCGACGTGGCGGGCGCCTGTAGTCCCAGCTACTCCGGAGGCTGAGGAAGGAGAATGGCGTGAACCCGGCAGGCGGAGCTTGCAGTGAGCTGAGATCCGGCCACTGCACTCCAGCCCCGGGCGACAGAGCGAGACTCCGTCTCAAAAAAAAAAAAAAAAAAAAAAAAAAAAGGTGCCTAGGGTAAGGACCCAGTTGTTTAGAACTTAATTTTAAATGACTACATTTTCAAAAAATGCATATGTACATAGACACATACCGTAAATCGTAATATAAAGAGATGTAATTTTGGGGAAAAGATAAAAGAATGTATAGCCATGTTGCCTAAAAAAGGAATTATGTAGACTGTAAGGAAAAGGTAATACACAAATTTGTTTTTAAATCCTCGTAGAGGCAAGGGCCTAAAATAAAATGTTCCTTAAATGTTACATTTCAAACCAAATACTCAGGCAGCATCTCTCATCCTTCCCTCTCACTAAGTCCCCACAAATCTACTAGCAAGCTCCATCACTCCCACCTTCAAAATACCTTTACCTGGACACTTCTCTCACCCTACAATCACTTAGACTGCAACAATATCTTCCTAACTGGTTTCACCAAAATCCACGTGACCCCTCCAAACCCTTTATATCACACTATGCTCAGGGCAATACTTACAAAATGAAAATTTGATCATGTCTTTTCCTTAAAGTCGTCACCATTATTTATAAGGTCCTGCATGTTCTGGCTTTTACCTGAAGCCTTGGCCACTCTCACCAGACTCTCCTTCACAGCCTCTTCCCCAGCCATGGTGGGTGGGCTTCTATCAGTTGCTGCAATGCACTGCATTCTCTCCAGTCTCCACACAGGTGGGACTCTTTGCTTGTATCTCCTGCCAAGCTTTCCTAATGTCAAAATTCCTATGCACTCCTTGGGTAAGACACATTCTTCTAAACCCCCTATATTTTTTTTTCTGGACTTTCCAAACTTAGGATTACATATTGACAAGTATATGTTTCACATCCATCTACCCTAGACTGTAAAAGTCCAGGAAGAAAAGTCCACAATGAAAAGGACTATGACCTCAATCCCTAAAGCACGCCACAGTGAAGTTGCTCAATATCCAGCTGAAGATTGACAGTGTCCTTCAAAATCTCGAGGAAAAAAAGTAAACTTGATGAGGAAGTCCATCTTAGATTTCAGCAACGTGATTATCAGAAAAAACATTTTCCTAAATCTTAAGGTAGAAAAGTAGAGCGGGATGGGGGCTAGTCCTAAAACCCAGTCCAGTACTAAAGTAGAGAATAGAGAATATTAATTATAAAATTCCTCCTCTGATTACTATACACTATATCTAAGGAATTTGTCATACACTTTGTAACCCTATGGTTCCTCACAGAATGTTGTAAATATGGTTAGCATTTAATGAATATTTGATGAATAACCATTTTTAAGATAAAATATTAAACCAAAGTGGAGTGGCAACTTTAAGACCTTGAGATGTGAGATCAGGTCCAGATGTCCTGTCCTGAATGATGAGAAAGACAGTCATATTTGAAATCACATAATTTCTTTCAGCTTGATCATTAGTAACAACATATGCAGCTTTTAAAATTATTAGCATCCTGTAAGATTTATTATCTTCTAAACAAATATTGTATAAGCCAACTCTAACTGCCTCTTGGTTTACGAAAAGCAAAAGTGTTACAAAGCTATAATAAACTAATGATGTTGTAATGTGACATTTTCAGGTGTGGCTTTTAGAATTAGTCTCATAATACAATTATTTATAAACCAAGAAGAATATAATTTTTCTCACAAAATCTTACTCAAAATATAATTGTGCTTGGCATTATATAAACCAAAGAAGGCCAAGTGGTTCTGGAATCAGTAAAACATTACAGGTAACAAACAAAAAGTTACTTATAAAATAAATAACATCCAAAAAGTAAACCAAAATAACTCTAAGCCAAAACCCTCCCACATGCACAATAGTATGTGATTAATCACTTATAAAATTGCCTTATGTCAACTGTCAGAATTGAAGATGGCTATATGCTATACTACCAGCAAGTATTCACATTAGAGGGAAAAAATAAACATGTATGATCCAGTCAGTAGCAGAACATTAATTTTAATATTAATCATTTTATAATCCCAGGAAGAGGAGGAAATAAGTAACATTAAGCTCACTTTTAAACTATTTTTAATTTAATTATGCCTAGCTATATATACTTTAAAAATAACCATTTTATGCTGAGCTCAGTGGTTCACACTTAATATACTAGCTACTCTAGAGGCTGAGTCAGGACAATCCCTTGAGCCCAGGAGTTTGAGACCAGCCTGGACAACACAGGGAGACTCTGTCTTTAATAATAATAATAATAATGATAATAATAATAATAATTTGAACACAAACTAGACTGAAAATAGGTTGCTCTAAATACTTGAGATTTTTATCTTAGTTTGAAATGAGTAAATAGAAAATGTCAAATTTCAATCACATAAACATTAAAATGAGAGGGTCACCCATTAAACACCTTGGCTTCCTTGTTTTGATTGAATTCGTCCTATTTCCCCTCTTTTAAAATTTCTTACTCCATCATTCTTATACCTTCTCTCCCATTATTACACATCCCAGTATTAATACATCCATATTTTGATGAGCTCTGTTCTCTTAATTTGAATCCAAATTTTAAGTAATTATCACCTATCAAAAAGGTTTTTTTTTTTTTTCCTTTCTATTAGATGTAGCTAACAAACAAACAGTAAAATCTCAGTAACTGGAGGTGGAGTGAGAGGACTAAAAATCACTCTAAAATCTGAATTGCAGAACATTTTAAAATAATATGTTGTGTATATTATGAAGTATTTTTAACAATAAGTAGTTTTAACAACATGTTGACTAAAATACGTCCTAAAGGATTTTTCTCAAGAGTAGATTTAGATACTTTGCTATTAGCATACTGTTTATGTCTGAATTGTGAAAAAAAAATTAATTTTCTTAGGAGCTGTAAATAAATCCCCTGAAACTGTAGTCATCCTGCTTCCTTAACACTCTTTTTCTGTCAACAATGTTAAAAAGACAAATTATAGCCTAGCTTCCATTACAAGCACTCTCCCATCCAAACTATGGACAGTTTGCACTTTCAAAACAGAGCCCTTCCCATCCTGGGCTCCTGGATACTGAGGGGACTTTTCAGGCCTGCGTCTCATTGATACAGCCCAGAGAATCTACATTTGAAATATTTATTTAAGAAACCTCATCACTTGGAAGAATACTGGCTTTTCTTGCCCACTTAAACGAACCAGCTCCCTCCAACCCATGGGGGAGACATTTACTCAGTTCAATAAACAGCACTTGGCAAAGAGCCCTTCCTCTACTTTATTTGCATCCCAATGTCCTCCTCTGCTTTTAGCAAGATGAGGCTAAGGGAATGCTGGAGAACAGTGGCATCAATGCTCCTCTGTCCTGATAACTGTCTGATCCTCTAAAGGTTGAAAAATATATCTAAGTATGACAATATGCATAACTCAAAGTTTTCAGGATATATACTGAATTACAAGGTTATGCCACACTGATACATAAAATGCAAAATTGTATTTTTATAATTATATTCTGGAATTAGGCCACAGAATAAATATGGAATAAAAACATATTATCTTGACAAAAAACTCAGCTGGATGCCCACACATAGATAAATAGAATGAATGGCAGAGAGAGAGAAGACAGGCAGCAGACAGTTACTCTGCTAGCTATTTTCAATTACTGAAGTAGCTCTACTCACAAGTTTTACAGTTGATTGGAGGTTTTCTGCATCTTTTTTGTTCCTTTGTTGTTGTCTTTAAGTCTTGGATATATTTTTATTCATCAAAATTATTTCGATGTTCCATTGAGTATCACCATGGGTATTTCAACATAAATTTTAAATCAAGTTTTATTTACATAGTATTATTTTGTTTTAAAATCAATATGCAGCTTTATTTGAAGACAAATGTGAATAATGAGTTCATACAGGTATGTCCAAAGTGCATTTGCCTTCCTTTGTTTTTGTCAAGAGCAATACCAAAATAGGAAAAGTAAATATAAAAAATAAAAAATAAAAAAACCTTAGCTTTATTCACAACATCTTGTCATAAAGAAACAAAAGACTATGTAAAAAGTACTCAACAGGACTGATCTCTACAAGTGAAACGTTGAATTGTAAATCTTCAGGTTCGAAAAATATTTTACAAGACAATCCAGTCTTCTCAAGCCAAACCTGGTAGTCAGTCAGTATCTGAAGAGCCACAGAGCAAGGCATCGCAATCACAGTAACTTACACGTGTAGCTCAGTTTGGAAAAGAATATCCAACATAAACTACCCAGTCGGATTCTCACAACCCCGTGAACATCTACAAATTATACATGAATTGAGGATAAGGAACAGGCAATACAAGTTAAATTACTCATTTACCAAATCACGCAAACTCTGTGCTCTTTGCACTGTACCAGGAAATGCCACGACATAATAGTTAAGAGAATAAACTTGGAGCTTATAAAGTTGTGCGAATAGGATTTATAGTGAACACTGTATGAAAGAAGTATAGTAGCTTTCCCACATTTTTGGCCGGACCCACAATTAGAAATTCTCTTTGTGTTGTGACTCAGTACATAGACACATAAAGATATATAAATCTATTCCATTAAAATCAAAGTTTCATGAAACAATACTTCTCTCTTCCTCTACAAAATGTACGATTATCTTTTTTATTGTTTTTGTTATATTATATTCTATTTCATGGTTGGTCTGTTTTTTTCCTTAAGCTGGTTGCTATCTACTGAATCGAATTCAGTACTCACCAAATGGGTGGTTACATACAATTTGAAAATAATGAGCTGATACTTAGCTCAATGCTAGGACCAGTAAACACTAAAATGTTAGTTATTGAAAATAGTTTTTAAAGTTATGTCCCTATAGGTTGGTGGACTCAAAACATTCAAAAGGTATACAATGTTTACCTCTGAAATACTCAGGCAAGACATGTAAACAGCCTAGAGAAACATATACCAATGGCTTCAGTGTCTGATGCAGAGGCAGGTAAAATCCTGATGCTCATGTATTGTCATTATGTCATCAGGCTGCAGTGAAGGAGTGGCTAAATATAGTGAGAAATGAACTAAAAATCTTTATCAGGCCCTGCTGAATAAACAGAAGGTTGAAATACAGAGTAATACAAATTAGAAGTTGTCTGTCAAAAACAGATGCTCTAAAATGGGTCATCCTCGTTAATATAATCATGTGATTAACTGAAAATTTGGGGGGAATGTTGAGGGGGGAGTCTCATTTCAATCACTGTGGCCACTACTGGTAAGCTTTCCAGCCTTATGAATTACAATTTACCTAGCATAATTACATCTTTGATTATGCTTAGCTAATTCAGCCATCACTTTGAATATCAATTAATTGTTAAAGTATTATAGGCATAAAGGTAAGAGATTGAGTTTAACATCTACTGACCCCAGGTCATACAGTAGAGATTGATTTTTAAAAATAAGTCCCTGAGAGTTTATATGAACATATGTCTTTTTCCTATTATATAACCATTTAAGTGCAGAAAACAAAGCTTTCAATCAACTTAGTACTATACCTTTATTAATTCTGAATATGATTTGTCTCTATGTCTTCTCCCACTCAGTTTCCTCAAGGAGAAGGACTACACTAACTGAGAAGAGTTAAAAATCTACATTTTGTTTTGCACAGTCTGGGAAATATTTGTTATGAAATCTATACCTTGTTGCCTGGGATAAGTGCAGTGGCATAATCTTGACTCACTGCAACCTCCGCCTCCTGGGCTCAAGCGATCCTCCTACCTCAGCCTCCCAGGTAGGCTGGGACTACAGGTGCGTGCCACCACACGCAGCTAATTTTTTATTTTTCGTAGAGACAGAGTTTCACCACATTGGCCAGGCTGGTCTCAAATTTCTGACCTCAAATGATCCACCCGCCTCAGCCTTCCAAAGTGCTAGGATTACAGGCGTGAGCCACCGGGCCCAGTCTGAAATCTATGTTTAAACTGTACAGTTTGGAATGCTTCCAAATTCTTGAAATTGTTCATATATAAGGGAAAGTAAATTTTTTTCCAACTACAAGATAAAAGATTTTATATAAGATATACAAGGAGAAATCATACAGAGAAAATCCATTTTCCCAAAATAAGTCATAAGTCACTTGGGGACTGTCAGCACTTTGTCATATATTACTAAACTCAAACCACACACACACCCTTCCCATTAAAAGGGAAAAAAATACATACACAACATATTCACAACCTGCCAATTTCAAGAACTTTCTTACAATATACCTTAAAATGTGAATATCTTAGTTTTAGACACTAGGTTTTTTGTGGGCAGAGCCTAACAAAGCATGTGGAGCACAAGAATTTCCAATTAGCACTACATTAATCTTACATGACATTTTTTGGAACATGAAATATTTTTGTCCTACATAAACAAATATTATAAGAGCATATGTTAAAATAACATTCCACTTTTCTAACACTGATAGAGATTAAATAATGAAAAAATTTTAAAATTTAAGTGAAATAATCAAAAGTAACTTTAGCTAACAAATAGTAATAACTGCTTACAAGTAACTGATAATTCAGTAGAAAATAATGATAAAAGATGATTAAATCAAAAGCTCAAATGCAATATTAAGATGAAAAAACATGTTTTATATTTAATAATGTATATTTTGTAGATGTTAACAATTTTACATACATACACCCAAAATAAAATTCCATCAAAGTGGCAATGTATATCAGAATTGGATGAAAATCTACCTACTTTTACTGACATGTTGATTCTTCCAATATTTCTGAATAACTTAAATATTGGGTGCTCTTGTGAGCCACAAGAGGTTTGTTAGTACAAAGATTATGTAGTAACTTACAAGCAACATTTGCTGAAAACGCACTACCTACTGTGTAGTATTTGGGAAATATGGTGTTTAGCATGAAAAATGTCCATAATTCAAAGACATTGAAAAGTTTATCTTTTATATAGTCCTAGCAGTGCTTAAGTTAAAGGCCTTAAAGAGAGGTTGAATACTCATATCAATACCTGAGACCAAGGAGAGTCAATCCTGTACAGTGGGGAAATTTGAGTTAAATAGAAAAAGTCTTCTTCTTGGGAACTTATTCCTGAGATTAAGCTCCACAGTGGATGCACCAAAGCCTTCTGACATCAACATTTTGTATCAATGAACCTAAAGTTTCTTGATAACCAAACCCCCACCAGGAATTTCAAAACGGACCAGGTTTTCTTACACTAAACTGTTCAATTAGGAAAGTGTTATAGAAAGATCCCATAATTAAAGAGGATTATCTCACTGGATTCCTCACACCCATATCCCAAATTATAAGGCATGGAGTAGTGGGCTGAAACCAGCCTATACCAGCTCCTGAAAGTCAGTTGCTAAAATGTTCAGGAATTTTGTGGGCCAGTTATTAGTCACAACTGTTATTTAAAATTAAATTATATAAACTTACAGTTAAATGAATTACATTAAATACAGGTAATAAATCAAAACTTATCTCTTTCTGATTATATTACTATTAATTATATTTGCAGGGTATTTACTTCTCTTGTATCCGTATGGTGGAAATACTAAATAAGAGTGTGTTACTATGCATCTCTTCCTAATTTTGTGTTCAGTGATGTCACAATGGTCCTTTGAATTCAGCCATGGTGGCAGTATTTATACCATGGAAACTGACAAGTGCTAAAACCTGAACTTTGACCAGGCATGGTGGTTCACGCCTGTAATCCCAGCACTTTGGGAGGCTGAGGCAGGCAGATCATGAGGTCAGGAGTTCGAGACTAGCCTGGCCAACATGGTGAAACACCATCTCTAGTAAAAATACAAAAATTAGCTGGGCATAATGGCACATGCCTGTAATCCCAACTACTCAGGAGGCTGAGGCAGGAGAATCACTTGAAGCCAGGAGGCAGAGGTTGCGATGAACTGAGATCATGCCACTGCACTCCAGCCTGGGTGACAGAGCGAGACTCCATCTCAAAACAAACAAAAACCTGAACTTTTTGGCTTCAGAGCAGATTATTAAACATTACCACCATGACTATTACTTCCTCATTTTCCCAAATACACTTTGTGCCCATTCATAAGGATTTTGCCAATTGATGGCCTGATGGTACTTTTTGTACCTCCCACTCTTAATTATATCTTAATTATTTCTAGATCTTCTAAATAGTCTGTAAGGTCATTAAGTGCAGGGACTTAGTCAACTACATCATTTTGCCCTCTGTGCTATACAAACTGCCTGGCACAATGAGCATGCATTTACTATTTGATTAACTTAACCAAACTAACATGAAAGAAATCAGATAAACTCTGTCATACATATTTCGTTGAACGAAGAGACCACTAGCTCACCAGCCTAACTTTATGTATTTTTTTTTTTACAGACAAGGTCTTTCTCCGTTGCACAAGCTAGAGTGCAGTACCCAATCATCACTCACTGCAGCCTTTCACTACTGAGCTCAAGCAATCCTCCAGCCTCAGCATCCAAAATAGCTGGGACTACAAGCATGCACCACTATGCCTGGTTATTATTATTTGTGTGTGTGTGTAGAGACAAGGGCTTGCTATTTTTGCCTACCAGACTAACTTTATTAGGGATAGTAATCAATCCTATAAATGCACAAATCAATGGTTCCTGCCCCAATAAGGTGTTGCCAGCAAGACCATATTAACAACTCAGACTGATATCACTTGTTTTAACAAGCTTTGAAGGATATTATATTTGACATTCTGTCATAAATGCAAAAGTGTACAGAATAGATATATCCTTTTTGTCATTGCTCACATAAAAGACAACATGTGATGCAACTGTAATGCCAATAAATCAGGTGACAAGAACAATAAGAGTCTTGACCTAAAAGGACACCTCTTACTCTTTCAAAGCATTAGCCTCTGGAAAGGTAAATGCTGATATGACATCCTGCCCCTTCTCTGTCCCCTACCCTTTACTTGACTACATTTGAAAGCAACAGGAAAAACTCTTAACAAAATTATATGCTTTTCCAAAATGTGCTGGCAACTGGAAGCAGCCTGTAGTATAACTGTCAATGAGCAAGGAGCAAGGATAGAGTACTTTCAGCCAATGGTGTGCCAAATTGTGAACAAATTGTGGAGTCCAGGAAAGATCTCAAGTGGATACTTCGGTGAACAGTAAGTAACTGAGAAATTCAAAGGATTGCCCCTACAGACTCCTGAACCTAAATTAAAGGTAAAAATAACAGCCCTCAAAGCAATTAGCAGGCTTCACCTGGGATCTGTATTCCTGATAAGAATTAGCTGGGAAAGGGCACAATGTACTTTGCAAAATCTGAAATGTTGCCTAAGGAGTTAGCAATCACCCGGGTTCTTCTGGCAATCTCGGCACTCACCTTTCCTGGCTGTGGGTTTGTCCAATACCCTAGTACAAATAGATTGAAAGTCAGAGCCTGAATCACATTGGTTAAAATTTATGGCTTCTCCTGTACATTATCATATTTAAGCATACTACTATCTAGTGTTTTCATTATATAGATCTCCCAATCTCAGTTACTCATTTTCTGATTCAGTATCCTTTAGGTATTATTGTGATGAACATATGTAGCAGTCTGCTTTCCAAATAATAAGTGAGCCATGATTCTGGGGTCCAGGACAAGCATGTACACATCCCTACTTTTAGAACTGTTTCATAGTTAAATTTAGATGTGCCATAGAAGTTGTGAAGTTTTGTTAATGCTCCTTTTATTAAGACTGAATCTGGTCAAACAGTACACCAAAATGATAACAACTTAAGAAATTTACTTTTTTTTTATTTTTTTTGAGATGGAGTCTCACTCTGTCACCAGGCTGGAGTGCAGTGGCACAATGTCGGCTCACTGCAACTTCTGCCTCCTGGGTTCAAGCGATTCTCCTGCCTCAGCCTCCTGAGTAGCTGGGACTACAAGTGTGCACTACCACGCCCAACTAAATTTTGCACTTTTAGTAGAGACGGGGTTTCAACATGTTGGCCAGGATGGTCTAGATTTCCTGGCCTCATGATTCACCCACCTCAGCCTCCCAAAGTTCTGGGATTACAGGCGTGAGCCACCACTCCCGGTCTAAGAAATTTAATTTTTAAATGAAGATGAGTAGCCAGGCGGTGGTTCATGCCTATAATCCCAACACTTTGGAAGGCCGAGGCGGGCCGATCACTTAAAGTCAGGAGCTCAAGACCCGCCTGACCAACAGGAAGAAACCCCATCTCTACTAAAAATACAAAATTAGCCATGCATGGTGGCACACACCTGCAATCCCAGAACTTTGGGAGGCTACTCGGGAGGCTGAGGCAGGAGAATCACTTGAACCTGGGAGGCGGAGATTGCAGTAAACCGAGATCATGCCATTGCACTCCAGCCAGGGCAACAACAGCAAAACTTTGTCTCAAAAAAGATAAATGAATACACAAAATAAAAAATAACTGAAGATGAGTTTATGAAGACGGTTGCTGCCACCACAATCACAAAGAAGACCTAGGTTAGCAGGAGCATCCAGTCAGAACACAAAGTTGCAAATACTGTAAGGACATTGTAAGGACATTATCTCAGTGAGATTCCAACCTGCAGTGCAAAGAGCTTCTCTGGTAAGAAAGTTAACAGGGATTTCTAATATCTGGACTGCACAAGTGTTACACAAAGAAAAGAGAAGTTTGTGTCAATTAAAGCTAGAAAAGATAGCGTTAAAAAGTTGGAAAAATAAAAGAAATCTAAAGCTCGAGTCAAACATAAAATCCTTCTCAAAGTTTGGAAAGGTTTTCCTCTGTGTTGACAGGCCAAAGAGCAATTCCGCAAATGAGCTAATAATTGTCAAAACCTTAGCCAGACCTTTCCACCATGTGCCAGGACTAAGTGGCTTTACTCAGAGGACAGCAGCTTGAAAAAGTCTTGGGGTTCAAATAGATTTGAACTAAGGAAAATTAAACAGCTAGACAACCTTCAAAAAGAAAAAGAAAAATGTTATATAGAATTCATAAACACATGTTCTAAAGGCCAGTGCATTTGTTTAGCATATGTGTCAAATGCAAGCAGAAGCAATACTGATATTCCTTCCTCATTCTATAACCATTGGGGAAACAATATACCAACATTCTTAGGCATTAAAGAAATCCCTCTTATCTTGTTGATTAATTCTAATTATCTCATTCTAAATCTGAGTGCTACTCCCAGATAGGGCATAATACTTACTGGGATGGGCACTGGTTGGAGTGGCAGAGATTTCATTCCTCCACTTTCTGGTCAATTCTTATTTTAACCTTATTCCCAATTTAGAATTTTCATATTTTATCATCTGAGATTAAATCGTTCTAGAAGGTAAGAAATTGTTTGTAGGTCAAAAACTTTCTACCTCCCTCAACCCACCTAGAGAATTTTAAATGCATTTTCCAAAGATGCTGGGTAAGTTTTTATACATGGCGAGAATCTGATCTCTACAAAAAAATTTTTAAAAATTAGCCAGGTATGGTGGCGCACGCCTGCGGTCCCAGCTCCTCTGAAGGCTGAGGCAAGAGGACTGCTTGAGCCCAGGAGGTTGAGGCCGCAGAGAGCTACGTTCACACCACTGCATTCCCGCCTGGATGACAGAGTAAAAGAATAAATTTGCCTCTTGTTTTCATAAACACTGGATTATATTCTATAAAGTGATGCTTGTGGTCTTTGCTATCAGCATATTGAGTTGATTTACTTCAGGCTTCCTATTATCTATTCTCTGGTGGTTTTATTTTAACGTAAAAGATAATGTAGTTAGAAATTTTAAAAGATAACAGCGTGAGATTAGATATTCTGCAAACATTGGCAATTTCATTAACAATAATAACTAAAATAGACAAATTTTATTAGTGTGTCAGGCACTCATTTAAGCACTGTAACTCAATATTTCTCAAAACTTCTATCTGAAATGGATACTTTCCCATTTTGAAGATGTGGAAACTGAAGGAAAGTGGTCAGATCATGTAGTAATAACATGTTGGAACGTATATTCTCACTCAAGCAGTCAAGTTCCAATGTACGCATTCTTTAACACTATGCTCTATACTATGTGTGGAGATCAGCATTTGATAAGTATTCTTTTACTTAAACATAAAATGGGCATAAAATATCAGTGACTTAACACAAAATAGTTTTTTAAATTTCTATATTTGAACCTTGGGTATATGTAATTTGGTAATTTTAATTTGGCTTAGAAAAAATTTACACTTCTCCAAAATTGCTTTTTTCTCCTTAATTCACACACTAGAGACCATGTGGGCCTCCTTTAAGACTGAAGTTCAAAATCCCCATTTCCTGGTAAGACCAAGAATGTATTTAAATAACTACTGTTGTCCCCTTCATAATGAATGACCAAAAAGTGCCTTATGGGATGCAGGTGCCAGGGCAATTAGGTGATGGTCATAGCCCACCCTCATTCCTGGATGATAGGACTCTGCCAGCCACTGGCCTCCCTCTCTTGTTGATGCCTACTACACAGGGCAATGGGCTGCAGAAGCTATAGCAGAGAGAGGGCTGATCAAAGTCCAGGCAACAGAGGCAGTTCATGAGCAGCTGCAGGTCAGAGCAAATAGGATTCTGCAGCCAAACAACCAAGGATTCTGCACATGAATGTTCAGGTTGTAAATGCACACTGACATACACCGTAGTCTAAGAGGCTGTCCACCAATCTTCCCGATCCTGCTTCCAGAGGGAGAGTTAGTGACAGCAAACCTCCAGAAAACAAATGTGCTCTCTCCTCTGCCTGACTTTGTTTACATTTCGGATTACTCAACTTTTGGGAAATTCCACTTGGTGGAATTTTACTATTATTGTGGCAATGTTTTTGTAATTCTTTTTCGGTAGGCTTTTACTTGTTTGAGTAGTTTCAAGACCATGGGAAGACTACAGACGGACTGGAATTATCCTAGGCAAGTTCTGAAGTGAATCAGCAAACTGAGACAGACGGAGCTTTGATACTTGCCACATCTCAGGAGTATGGTCAGTTACAAAATATATGGTCAGTTACCAAAAAAGCCCCACACTTCATTTGTGAATCACTAGAAGTGGGGAGCAATGCAAATATTACCGTGCCTTAAAAGTCATTAACATTATAAATGCTTCACAGGCACTGGGACAAGTTACTGTTGGCTTACTTGCCAGCACACTCAAAACCTGGCACAGCATGGGCACATAGTAAGGTGTTCAAAGATACATGAAGTCAAAGAATAAATCAAAGAATATAAACCTCATCAGAATCATGTGCAGAACAGCTCTGATGATAAGAGCATGTTCTAGCTCATCATGAAAAATTTTAAAAGGAAAAAAGTATACACACAGCTTTCTATATACGATATATATAAGTACTTAAAACATGTTTACATTTCTTTAACAACTTATTTTATAACCACATAATCTATATTGAATATCTGGAGGAAATACAAATACAGTAGACCCCCTTACCCAAAGTTTCACTTTCTGTGGTTTCAGCTGCCCTTGGTCAACTGTGGTCTAAAAATATTAAATGAAAAACTTCAGGCAGGGCTCTGTGGTTCACACCTGTAATCCCAGCACTTTGGGAGGCTGAGGGGGGCGAGTCACCTTAGGTCAGGAGTTCAAGATCAGCCTGGCCAACATGGCAAAACTCCATCTCTACTAAAAACACAAAAATTAGCCAGGAATGGTGAAGGTGGGTGCCTGTAATCCCAGCTACTTGGGAGGCTAAGGCAGGAGAATTGCTTGAACTCGGGAGGCAGAGGTTGCAGTGAGCCAAGATCATGCCACTGCACTCCAGCCTGAGCAATAAGAGCGAAACTCCATCTAAAGAACACAAAAATATTTCAGACATAAATAACTTTTAAATTACACACCATTCTGAGTAGCGTGACAAAATCACATGCTGTCTCACTCCATCCTACCCGGGACATGAAGCATCCCGTTGTCTAGTGTGTCCATATTGTACAGGCCACTAGCCTGTTAGTCACTCAGTAGCTATTTCCACTGTCAATTGAAACAACATAGTATAGTATATATAAGGGTGGGTTCTATATGAGTTTCAGATATCTACTGGTCACCTTGGACTATATCCCCCAGAGATATGGGAGGGCTACTGAACTACTTGGTAGCATTAAAGTTTATTTATACATACATAGGAAGTACATATATGTGAAAAAAGTTGGGGGGGAGACTGCACTTTTTGATACATGATTGCAGAATCACCCATTATTCACAAGAACCATGCTCACTCTTCTTTATTATACCACCTTCCCCAACACTGAGAGGCACTGTATCACTTAAACATGCAAATATATGAAGCATTTATTGTTTTCATTTCCATTCTTCAGCATATACACTTTTTGTGCCTTCGGCAATACTTTCCTTATTGTCAAAGTTTCTATTCCTAACAAAATTTACATTTTTATGGTAGTTTACAAATATAAAACTACTTTCACATATATTATTCATTTTCACCTTAAAAGGGTCTGGTTCAGTAGACTAGACAAGACATTAAAGTCATTCTTCATTGTAATATTCTCATTTTGGTGATAAAGAAATGAGGATCAAGCAGAAAGGACTGCTCCCAAATCTCAGAAAGTGACAGAGCTTAAGACTGGAACACAAGTCATCCTGTAGCAAGGCCAATGCTCTGGGCATTCAACAGCCTCCTGCATAGATCTCCAAAGGCTTTGGCTCTGAAGTAGGTTGCTGCCAGCTCCTTCACCTCATTCATATATTTCCTGAGCATTTAAGTGCTGGTTTA
Organism: Colobus angolensis palliatus; assembly: GCF_000951035.1. Lineage (NCBI taxonomy): Eukaryota > Metazoa > Chordata > Mammalia > Primates > Cercopithecidae > Colobus > Colobus angolensis. The sequence goes on along the minus strand of NW_012116511.1, from coordinate 2,706,254 downwards.
GATAAAGGGGCATAAGGAGTCAACACTAGATAGCAATCTGCTCCAACCGACCAGGTGGTTAGGGCAAATTATTACAAACTTCATCATTTAGTACTGACAGTCATCACATAAGGACATAAATAAGACAGAAAAAGAGTCATGTTATTATAATAAGTTATTTATGATAATAGACAAAAGTGTATGAAAACAAGCCTCCAGTGACAGAGAGAAGTCACTGGAGGTCACATGATGAAGTCAGTAAACCTTCCTTCTCAACCACTGCCTTCACCCCTATGTGCCAGGCCAGCTGCCCTGGCCATTGAAGGGCCATTACAGACCTTTAACATGCCTGGGGACTATCCCCTGGCCTCAACTGGCACAGCCATGGTCCTCAGTCAAATCCACTAGCACTAACATGTGACTAAAACAGCCTGGGTAAAACTCTCATTTAGGAGAGGAGGTAGCTAGGCAAACAGCTGCTACTTCTCTGTATTTTATTCATTACTAAGTACCTCAAGATATTTCTTATAGCAACTCTTCCTAATATCCCATGTTGCTCAAATATACATAATAAAGTGAGGCAGCAGAGGTTAGAAGATCAAAATTAAAAATAAAATCACCATCATCTCTTGAGCTTTTCAAAAATAGTAGAGTTAGTAGGTTTTGTCTGTGTCAATATCATTTACCATAGCTTACTTTACCCTTTGCTTTCTATTAAAAATAAATAAATGCATACATGCAAACACCTATACATGCATACATATATAAATTCTATCAGGATATCTGAAAACCAAGCAGTTATCCAAGATGGTCTCCTGCATTCACAGACATATTATCACCTCATATTCAATTACTATTCAATTGGATTCAATTACTATTCAAATCCAATCATTAAGTCAGGTTTATATTTGGAAATATTGTTTCAGAAATTTGGAATACAAATCAAAATTTTTTAATCTTAAATGAGAATTATCTACATAGATTACTCTTAAGAAAAACTATATATAGAGAGAGAGATAGAATACATTGGTATATGATATATATATATATAGTAAGAACACTAACCTATACATTAAAATCTTTAATTTGAGCTCAAGTTCTTCCTACCTGTGTGGCTTTGGGCAAGTTATGTCAAATGAAGGGGTCATTAATTTCTAAGGTCTTTTTTAACACCAAATTCTATGAATTTTTAATGTTAGACTAATTCAATACTGAGGCAAGGAAAATAAAATAACAGAAATAATATAAATTCATGCTTTAAAGTAGTCCTTAAAAGGAAAGCCAACAAATACTCTCAGATTAAAAACAGGTGATCTGTAAATGTATACAAGCCTGCCAGACACAAATTGCCTCTTTCCTCTCTTTCTCTTCCACCCTTTCCACTTAGAGATCAACTAGTAGTCCACAACAGGGAACCATCTGATCCCATTGTCTCTTCCCCATCATCTCCTACCTTCTTTCTTCCCCATCAGAAAGTTTATAAACCCTGGGCTAAGCCAATCAACCACTAACTTCCCCTCAGTCAGAGCCTTAGATTAAATGGTTGGATACATGATCTACTGGATTCAATCACTGTAAACCTTAGAGCCTTATCAGTTACAGGCAGCAGATAATTCACATTTCCTTAAGGGACTTGAACCTGGGATCTTGTCAGGTGGGAGCTGCCACAGCCATCATGCCTCTGTATGGAGCCTAAAAAGCTCCTGGAATACCCTAGAACTAAACTGAACAGGCAGAGAAACATCATGTCTCTGGAATTATGTCAACTTCTAAATCAAGCTCCACCTGAATTGTAGTTAGGAGAGACAAATAAATTCACCTTTTGTTGCAACCAGTCTGGGTTACATTTTCTGCCAAGATGCAACCAAAGAAATGTCTAATCTTTTAACATTTGTGTACATTCATTAACGACTCATGACTCTACCAGTGACTCACGTAGCCACTTAGGACAAGTTATTACTTAACCCCTCTAGGCCTTAGTTTGTAAAATGGAGATGATCCTCATCTTAAAGGATATTGTGAGGATTTAAAATTATGTAAAACACTGATCACAGGCCCTAGCAGGTCATGGGCTCTCAGTAAATGGCAGCTCATATTGTTATTTTTGCAATTGCTTTGGGAAAAGCTCTCTTCTCCAACATGTAAAAAAATAAATGAACCTAATTATTGCTCATAAGAATAAAAGCAGGACGAGTAAAAAATACAAGTTCTAGAATTTGGAGTAAAATTAGAAAAAGTAACTGTAAAACTCTTGAAGATATATGAAAGTGCTCTCTCAGAGTTTCTCCATCACTACTTCTCCTCTAACAGTGATCAGTCTCCTATTAAACCTCTTTCTTTAAACGTCAGTGTCTAAATTAAGTACATACGGAAATCATACTGATTTACAGTTAATTAATTCAATAAATTATATATTTTATATTTAAGACAATATAGGTTAGGCAGACTTTTATTTACAGTATCAAAAATGTACAGAATGTTGCTATTATCCCAAACTCCAGCTTCTGATCTCATGATACAGCCAACCATAATGGGTGAATATTAATTTTTACTTCTTGTTTTTTATTAGTCTCTGCCATAACCATGTCATTATGCTAGTATTTTCTGAATCACTAGTGAATGGAAAAAAAATATAGCAGTTGTGATTTAATCAGAGACATCTCTGTTGAAACAGCACAAGTAGACACATTTAGAATAGTAAATGGATAACAAAAAACACTTACAGGCTCATTAATAAGAAGGCAATTAGGTCTTCTGGGAAAATTCATTTTCTAAAAGAATGCTAAAGCAAGCTATAAAATGCAAGTAAAATTGTGTTTTGACATGAATAGTGTACACTGTCTATTACATCATAATTTTTCTCTTGAGAAAACTGACAAGAATTTGTTCTTAAATATGAGCACAAAAGATAATAAAAAGAACACCAGTTATATTTAATGCATTCTACCTACTAACTCCCATTCATTAAATTTGACTGTCCTATAAATGAGCTCCTTACTACAAAGATCTTAAATTACACTTAGATGAAAAAGAGAATTATAAAGCAAGAGACTGTTACTAGTAATATCAGAGGGAATAGTATTTCCTATATCAACATAACATTATGCTAAAAATGATTTGCATATAGCATGTTTGGTTCCTTAAAGAGTATGTTTATCTTTAAATATTCTTATACAAAATATTCATAACCAAAACTAGTCTTATTTTTAGTCTCTTATGAAAATTTTTTTTCAAAATCGTCTGAGCATTCTTTTAAAAAACTTCTATAGTACTGTTGTTTTGATGTGTCTGGAATGCTAAATAATACTCAAGCAAATATTGATCAGAAATATAACTCCGGGGGCCGGGCATAGTGGTTCACACCTGTAATCCCAGCACTTTGGAAGGCTGAAATAGGAATATCACTTCAGCTCAGGAGTTCATGACCAGTCTGAGCAACATGGTAAAACCCCATCTCTACTAAAACTACAAAAGTTAGCTGGGCATGGTGGCGCACCTGTAATCTCAGCTACTTGGAAGACTGTGGCAGGAGAATCTCTTGAACCCAGAAGGCAGAAGTTGCAGTGAGCCGAGATCGTTCCACTGCACTCCAGCTTGGGTGACAGGACGACACTCCATCTCCATAAAAACAAAAGAAAAGAAAAGAAAGAGACAAAGAAAGGAAAAAGAAATATAAAATCCAAGGAAATGTATTACAGTTTATAATTAATCCTTTTGCAATCCTCTTGAAATTCTACAGTAAAGTGCATGTGACAATCTTTTTAAGCTGAGCTTTCTTTGTCCTAGAGCAGCGTTTCTCAGAATTAAATCTTCCATCAAATCACCTGGGGATTTAATTAAAATGCAGATTCTGATTCAGTAAATCTGGGGTGGCTCTGATAGATGATCACAGATCATCACAAGTTTCTAGATGATGCTAATTATATTGGTTCATGAACCACAAAATCCCAGGACACCTTGCAGCGAGGAATACAATGACCATGAAGCAATCAGGCATCAATCCCTGGGTGGGTAGTGAGGACCCTAGAAAGCCTTCCTCTCTACTCTTGAATTTATTGAATGACCTAAGAAAAATCACATCAAGGAACTGTTGCCAGTCTGCCACTTAAGCAGCTGCTAGGTCACCTCCACTGTCCAACAAGGATTAGGGGAATTTCTGTGGCTAGTCAGCTGCAGCCTTGAACAACGTTTGGAGAATCAGCGTATGAGCAGCTGGTTAAGGAACAGGTTGCACTGGGAAGGGTTTATATAAATAGACACCAATCTGGAGAAAGATTTATTATTTTATCCCTAAAGTATAACAGTATAGTATAGTAAACAGTATAGATTATATACAGCTTATTTTCCTCTTGTTTCTATATCTATGAAATAAAGTAATGATCTATTGTCACTACTCTTTCCAAAAACGTAAGTATGGAGTTTTGATACCATCTCTAGATGCCCTTACCTTCCTTCTAACCTAAATGCTTCTACAACTAAGTCCTAGCATTGTTAAGAGGTGTATGTGTGTATGTGTGTGTGTGTGTGTGTGTGTGTGTATGTATTCACACACGGGACTACATACTTACATCTTTCACATTTCCCAAGAAAATAAATACAAACAATAACTCCACTACACACTATTTTATTTGGCCTTGTTTCTGAATTCCCCTTATTAAAACAATTCCTAGAATGACACCTGTTGGAGGATTCAGCCAGCACTGCCCTGTATCATCATTTTCATTATCGGAGCTCAATAATCATATTAAGTGGAAACACAGATTATTCCATTTAGGACAACTTAATTTGATCCTAAAACAACTGTTAAGTGACAAAATAAGCCACTTGTAATTTTTATGGATTATCAACACACAAAGGAGAATGCCAAAAAATTCAACCAGAGTTAAGTGGGGAAATGGCAATGTTCCACGAGAGGATCTATGTGATCCTTAGATCCCAGGCCCAGTGTTTTCCAGAACCTCAACAATCTAAAAAAAACTCACAAAACTAAGTTTTAAAATTACATACACTTAGTTTTCATTATTAAAATATTAAATACAGATCAAAAGAATTCCCACAAGAATACAAAAGGAAAATAAACATACTTCCCGCAACAGAACCTTCATGAAACTTTAAAAACCTTTTATGTGAAACTACATTTCTTTAGGAGTATTTTCACAAAACACATTTGCACTAATGTGGAGTGTGAAGTTTATAGACTATTCAGAGTTCACAATGACGTCAAACATCATAACATTTTTTAAGTTTTCCAAAGCATAGTTGTATGTAACTCATCTCACTTATCTCAAAATATCAAGCAATATGGTTCTGAAATTGTCTAGCCCCATTTATAAAAGGGAACTCAAAGACTTTCAGAGACAGCAACAAATGAACGTTCTGTGACATTAAAAGATTAGTTCATGGATACGCACATTTGCTTTTTGCTTCAATTGAAATAAAAATTAGCCTGATTAATGTATTATTCACATACTTTGTTATCAAATACTATTTTAAGACCTATCATGAATTGGTGTCTTGTACTTTTTTTTTAGTACTATGACAAACAGCATGAGTTTTGATTAAAAAAACAAGTCATGTTCAAAAGCAATTACATCTTTTTAGGTAAAAAGAAACACCATTTGATAAAGGAACACAGACCAGATACATATGATCAAAGCATAAAGACTGAGAGGAATACAGAGGGAAATTTTTACATTGACAGAACTAGAAATAAATGTGTTTGGGCAAAGGCAAAGGCTGATTTCAACAAACAAGCCAAAAGTAGGACTTTTTTTCCTCTTCTAAAAATTAAGTAAAAGATCAAAGACACATACACACACACACACACGTGCAAACACACAGAATCCCTGTGTTCTTTGTTTTGTCTTTAAGAACAATCTGTAAACTCTCTTGATGCTTCCTGCTCTCAATCTTCCAGCATCTCTCTTCCTGCCCTCCATGAAAAGCAAGTAGGGGAAATGGGAGCAGCATAGATCCCTATTTAGCATGATTTACACTGTTTTTAACACCAGTTTGAGTAGACCTGGTACATTGCACTTTAAAAATATTAGTAGCCAACACACTTTTTCTATATGGAATCATATCACATGAATTAAATATTCCTTTAAAGGCCAGAAAAACCTGTAACAAACCATCAATGCTAGAAATATGAGAGTTGGTGGGAATGCTGGCATTAGCTTTGGTTAGTGGATGAGTCATATTTCCAGTTCTTAAGGACATGTACAGCACTAAAATATATTTGGCAAAACCAAAAGGGCTGTGATCTTGTGTATATGAATGTGGGGCTCTGTTTTTGCTAGAGAAGAGTAGGAGGGAGTGTGGGAGGGGGCAGAGAGGCAGAGGGGTTGATTTATTTTTCAAATTCACATTTATGAACACAAAGAGAGAGCTGTCAGCAGTACACATGCCAATGTCCAAACAGCAGCCAGACTCGCCTCTTTCCATCTGGGTAGGGCAGACACAAAACTACATTTCGCGATCTAGGAAAATCAACAGTCAGATACAAGGGGACTAGAGAGAGAAAAAACAGTTCTGGAAATGTCCAGCTACATATGATTGCTAGTGATTAGAATGTGGAGTTTTAATGAATTGAAGGACAGAGGGATATTTAGCCAATCAAAACCAAAAAAAACTAACAGGCAAACCTTAAAGCAAGTTGGCTCCAATACACCTTCCAAGCAGGTAAAAAGTATAAGAGGAATTAATTTCACATAAAGAGACAACAAGGAGTCAGCTATTGCTCAGGTGCTGCTTAGATGAGTTACAGGGTACTAAGGATCAGGTGAGTGCACATCAACAGGGTGACATGTCAGGAGCTATAGACAAAGCAGGATCTCGAGCTGTATTTCCAGGCTCCTATCATACAAGAGAGACAATGGTCCCTCTCTAGGTCGTTGATAAGACTGCATCTAAAATGCTACATATTATTCTTAACACAGAGTTGAAAAGCTGAACCAACAGTTAAACAAACAGCTAAAGAAACTGACTAAAAATATTTTTTTTCTGTAGTTAGAAACACTAGGAATGTTAATAGTGACTCTTCCACGGGTCTAACTCAAGTAAGGATTTATACAAGATAAATTTTAAAAAAAAATTAAGGATAATTGATCATTGTGCTGACAAAATTATGGTCTGGCCAATCTAGTATGTTTATGTTTAACAGTAACTATGTTTAACAACAATTAAAATGAATGGCTGAGTGAAAACACACAGATGTGCGCGCACGCACACACACACACACAAATCCTGAATAGCCTGCACTTACTGGAGAGAGAATTTGGAAGCAGTAAAAAGCCAAAACTAAGGCACTTAATGATGATTACACCCCAGATAGCTGCACAATGCTTTGCGATTTACAGTGCTAGTTCCCATAAATTACTTCATTTAATTATAAAAACCATGTGGAAAGGTCAAGTCGGGTATTATTATCCCCATTTTACAGATGAGAAAGCTGAGTTTCCAAATCACCTTACCTGCATCTGGTTTTGTCAGTCTATCTAAGTCCTACAGAAAACTTTCTTATATTATGATATCAAGATATCATAGCTATACAACCCAGTGAATAAATTTTAATACTTCTTTATTCTTCTATGCCTCGGTTCCTCAGATATGACATGGGGGTCATTTTAAGTGAGAGATGAAACTGAAAGAATATGAGTTGAGATTTACAGAAAGTTCTGGTTTTAAAGAGGCTCACAGTGCAGCAGTTTTACACTTTAACTGTAAAAGCTAAGAAAAAAGTCACAATAATGAAAACACTCTTGCATTTTTGGTTTAAACAAAGAAAACCGAGTAAGTATATGACATATGTCATATATTTTCAACGCTCAGCCTTTCAAAATTTGCTTTTGAAGCTTACTACATTAGGGACCACATGATATCAGAAAGTAAACTGATCTCAATGAATATTATTTGAAAGACATACTTAAGATATTTTTAAATTCTCAACATGAATTTGTCTTGAACTTTTAAAGTGTGTTGATTTAAATTTCTCAAAAGGAATAAAAGTTCACTATTTAAAGTAACATATAAGAAAAAACAGAAAAATAGAATACACCTCCAATCTCTAATACATCTCTAATCTATGTCTGCAACAAATCTGACTGCCATAGAATTTTATGACAAAAAAATCAGATGATTTATGATAGCCAGAAAAAAGGAAGTATTAACAAAACAAACTTATAATTTGTGAAGAAAGGCAAATCCACAATCTGACTTTAAACTCTGGGAATAAAAGACATTCATTTCTGGGCATACATTCCTAACGGGCAAAATCTTGAGATGCAATCGTGTGATTACTGTACTTTTCAGGAGTGCACATTATATTAATTAAATATACAACATAGTATCAAATGTTATGCTTGTCACTAAAGAAAAGCCAGGCATATTTAGTTAAAGTACTTAGAACTAGATATCTAAGAACACAATTGTTTATTGTACATTCTAAACTCCAGGTATCAAAAAAGCTCATTTGCACATTCAGCTGGAGGAAACGTAATATTTACTTGTTAATTAAAGGGTAAATAACATTTAAAAAGAGAAAAAGAAAAGTTTCTTTACTGCTGAAAATACATCCATCAGCTGTGGCGACATTAATAGTTGGAACTCTTGAATACATGTAAGTTTAATCATGCAACTGGTAGAGTTCAAACTTTCAATTAACAAACTACAAGCCTTTTCAAGCGTAGGCTCTCGGTGCAGTGACACTGTTCAGAAATCAATACTCACTCCAACTTGCCTGCATATAATGAGTTACATCAAGCACGGTTTCAATACTAACGGGCATTATATGTCAGAGATGCATGCAGTAATGCTTACTCCAGAAAGAATTCAATTAAATCATCGGATCATTCTTTGCACAGAGCTGTTACCCTCTGCGTACACCACCTATATACAGGGCTTTTCCTCTGCATGCTGCCATTTCATAATCTCTGCCTGAATGTACGACACATGCTGCCACCTGGATCTGTTGTTTAACTCCCTTTACAGAGTTCTAAAGGGGGCGGGGATAAAAGGGCAATGGAAGGGAAATAAACGATTACTCCAGAAAACAACAATTTGAGTTTATTTCCAGGAAACAGGGCAGCCACAACAACGTGAGAAACTGTCAGGTACTAAGTAAGTTCTTTGCGTCCTGCGGCTTCAGCCCGGAGCGCGGCTGTCGCTTTTCCCGTCTTCTCCATCACCCTCTGGCCACCTCTTCGTCTCCATCTGCACCGCGAACCCCAGCAGCGGATGCGCTCGCCAGCCAAGCTAAGCTGGGTAGGTTGGCCAGAAAAGTTGTCAGGACAGGCGGGAGGTAGACAAGTGCTTGGGAGCCCGCTCCCCAGCGTCCACCTGGTGAAACTTCAGAGCACCCAGAGGAGAGAACGAAAGAAGCAACCAACCTACATGAAGGATAACAAAACTGGAGGGGAACAGAGGGCGGGACCGGGAAAGCCGGGGTTCACGTACTTCTTTGAGCCGCTTGACCGAGAACGCCCAGGGCTACTGCGAGACGCTCCACATGTCTCCTTTTGGGTTCCCCCGGCGGAAGGCAGTTATTTACAGTCCGCTTCCAGCCCCAGGCCGGATCCGGGGGGCGTGGGGCCAGCCTGGCGGTGGTTTTGCCCGAGGAGCGGGCTCCCAGGCGCGAGGCAGGCTCCCTCCGCCGGGCGCCCAGACCTCGATCCCCATGAACGTTCGGAGTGGGTCCTTAGAACCGCATTTCAACACATCTTACAGGGCTCCGCCGACACACACACAGAACATGCTCCAGGCAGTGCCCAAGCGCACAGGGCAAGCCCAGGAGCAACCCAGCGCTGGGGGAGGAGAAATGGGACTCGGGGAGGGACGGGGAAGTAGTTAGACAATAGTCAGGGGAGGTTATTCCCGGGACAAAAAGCACCTGGCAAAGCGCGCCGAGGTCAGTCCCTTCGAATCTCCACATTCTGACAATGGCTTCCCGGGGAATTTGTTTAAACACCCAAGTGGCAGACAGCAACAAGCCCGCACCACAAGCAACAGAGCGCCGTCACCGGAGTCGTAACTACTTTTTCTTTCTCTCTTCCCCACTAGCCCGGCGCAGGCCACGCGAGATGCCGAAGCCAGCAGGTCCCCACAGTCTCCGGCTCGACCATGCCAGCGTGCGCCCCGAGCGAGCTTCGGAGAGGAACAATGGGTGCCCCACGTCCCACCTGGCACGAACTCTGGGAACAGCCCTCCTTGTACCCTGTATGCCCCACCCCCGACGGACCGCGAGAGCTCCCCACGATCCTTGTCCCCAGTCCTGGCGGGGACCTGGCTCACCCCTCGTGAGCCCAGGACTCCGGGCGTTAGTCGGGGACGCCCCCCGGCCACTCACCTGCGGAGAACTGGCCGTGGGCCGACCCCAGGAAAGGCCAAGGGGAGAGGAACAAGAGCGCCACAAAAGCAGGCAGCGCCGCCGCCGCCGTATCCATGCCGAGTTTGGGAGAAGTTTCAAGCAGCTTTGCAAAGAGCTGCCGGAGGGATCGCCGCGAAATCCACGACGGAGGCGCGGGCTGGGCCTCGCGGGCTGAGGACGGGGAGAGGACAGCCGCCCGCCCGCACTTTTTCCTTCTTCGCGGTCGCCAAACTACCTTTGGGGCGAAAGCGTCGCCAGCGTCGCCGGCCGGCCGCGGCGGCAGCTCTCCATGCTCGGCGGAGGCTGCTCCTGTTAGTCAAGAGTTACTTTGCTCGGGGAGGGACGGGGGCGGAGCCGGGGGTGACGTCGCCCCGCGGGCTCCGGGCGCTTCTGAGGAATGCGGGCTCGGGCGCGGCGCCA
>NW_012116511.1:2685589-2695367 GCF_000951035.1 Colobus angolensis palliatus | reverse complement strand
GTGTTCCAGAAATCAGAGTTTGAGAGGCGAGAGTTCGGTAAGCCGTGCGGCCAGACGACCGACGACGCGCGCAGAGAAACCCCTGCCGTCCGAGGAGAGGCGTCCTGGGGTTCCGCCCCCAAGGTGGAGGTCCCCCCCGAGCGGTTGCCGATAGAAAGGGGAGTGTGGAAGTGCCCTGAGGAAACACCCGCCCGCCTTGAAAACTCCCCTTTCCTTATTCTTGTAATAAAGAGTAAGACACCCCACCCCCATCGAAAACTTGCCCCTTATTCGTAGAATAAATAAAACTTGAACCAGAATAAACAATCGGTAACTTTCCAGCGTGAACAGCTGGTGTGTCTCCTTTCTGGTTTGTCATTTGCCAAGTATTTGGATTTACTCTGCTTCACTGACTTTGCTTGTTGTTCTGAAACCTTCCGGCCCCTTTCCACTTCTCACCTAAGAACTGCATCAGAGCTTATTATGCCTTCCCTGCACCTAGGTCTGGTGGGGTAGGAAAGGGTGTGTGTGTGTGTGTGTGTGTGTGTGTGTGTGTGTGTGTGTGTGTGTGTGTATTTATATCTAGTAGCTAGTTAAGGCATAAGTATTTAACAAAAGGACTTTTACACTGACCATGAAAACAGCTTCTTTGAAATAATTCATCTGGCAGAAAATAATGCTATATTATGACAGTAAAATATTTCACAGTTAACTACTTCAGCAGCTTGAAGTGGTTTCGCCATATGCCACCCTGCCTTACTTTCTATGGTAAGACTGTATGGTACATACGTTATTCATTTTGGTAAACTATCCCAAAAAAAATAGGTATGGTCACAACTGAATAACATAACTTTGATTCAGAATTCTTAATTCAGAATTCTTATGTGTTATGTACAATTGCTAAAACAATAGTCTGTTGATTGACATCTGTCAGTTTCTCAGACATCTTAGCCTTTGTAAATCAAGACAATGTGAAATTCATTTTAATATAACATTCACATAATTTACCAAGCCCCATGTTCTTTTAATCAAATATATGTTATTAATTAGCAGACTTATGACAGAGCCTGTGGAAATAAAAACATAATAAATATACACACAAATATATACGTATATATACATATTATACACACATACATATCAGGCAGAAGAGACTTTTAAAAATTCTGTGAGAGTAGTAGCTTGCTCATTAGCACACTGACTAGCCCAACACTTGTCAATTGAGTTCAACATAGTTAAGTTCATCCTTCCTCAGGGTACAATGTAGATTTTTTTTTTTTAACTCATTAACCTATACCTTTCAGCACACCATCACCATTCCATTTCTTTAATTAGAGAACATTCCTAGATCCCAGGTAACAAAAAACTGAGGGACATATTTTTCTTTTTGAGGACAGTAGAACTTCCTAAAATTTAGCAGCAATTTGTCCCAGTAAAAACAAACAAAATCCTACCGTCTATATACTAATTCATCTGTTCTACTCTTGTAAGAAATGTAAAAGAAGTTCATGATGTGGTAATTTGTTTGTTTAAACACACAACAAAAAACTTCTTTAACGATTTTCACACAGTGCCAGGACAAAGTACACACAATTCTTACCTTGCCCATTTTGGGAGACAGCTGATAGAAGATTCATTTCATGAAACTTTATTACTTTCTCTATCATGGAAGTAATAATAATAGCAGGTAATGTTTAGAAAGTTCTTCAAATGTTCTAGGCTCTAGTCTTAGAATATACAGTGTCACATTGAGACATCAAGATTTTCAGTGTTTCATTAGTTCAGACAACAATTCTGAAGACTTTGGTACAATTATTATTCCCATTTGACAAATAAGGAAACAAGGTTATAGATTAAGTAGACTTACCCAAAGACACATACTTAAGTGAGAAGTGGGGGAGGCAATGCAAAGAGAAGAAAGGAAATTCTCAAAAGAAATCAGCAAACCAACACAGACGCTTTCTCACTAAAAATCAAAAGAATGCAATAAAACTTTTAGGTGAGTACATTATTCCTTTTGTGCATAACTAATGCTGACCAGTATGGATTGAAATCGCTTCAGTAGAAACCTTGTGAGTCTTCTACATAGCTAAGTGCTTGGCAAATATTAGGAATCAGTAGATTTTTGTTTATTTGAAAGAATAAATGAATACATGAATCAATAGAAGTATAAATTTGGTTAAACTTTTGAAAAAAAGTCAGCCTGCATTAAAAATCACTAAAGTCTTCATATTCTTTCATCTAGAAGCTATTGCAAGTAAATAATCCAAAATATGAAAAATGTTATTTACAGTAAGATTTTTATCGTTTACAAAAAAGTGGAGAATATAAATATTCTACAATAGACAGATTAGTAAGCATTATATAGTAGAATATCTCATAGCCACTAGAAATGAAAGTTATGACAAAAGGGTAAATTGCAAGATGGAAAAATGATTATGATCAAATGTTCGGTAAAATAATCAGAAGACATTACAGTTTCAGTTTAGAAAGATAAAAAAGTTCTGGAGAGGGATGGTGGTAATGGTTGCCTAACAACGTGAATGGACTCAATGCCACCAAACTATATACTCAAAAATTGGCAAAATGATCAAGTTTATGCTATGTATATTTTACAACAATAAACAAAAGCAGAATACAAAAGTCTGTGTACTATGACCAAGAAAAAAAGAACGCTGAAAAAATTTCAAAACATAATATTAATATAATTAGCAATAGATGTAGTATACTAAAATTTTATGGCAGCTCTTCTCTATTTTCTTACTGTTTTGGCATATGGCTACAGTATTCCTTTTGAAAGAGGACAGCTTTGTGTTCTGATTGCAGATCTACCACACACTAACTCCAATCATAACCTTAGATCTGCATTTGGCAAGTGTTTTCTGAAGAATCCCAGTTCTATCAGATTTAAATAAGTATAATTCAAAAATACAGCCTCAAGATTAAATTAGCTTGGAGAACTCTGGACTGAGCAAAGTTTAACAGATTTCTTCAATATAGCAAGCTTCTTTATTGTAGGATCTTTCCCATAGTTTCCAATATGGTATTGTGCACTATAAGTCTATTGGAGAAGGAAAAAAAATGCATTGTTTCTCAGTTTTGGACCACAGAACCCTTTAATAGAGGAGTAGGTCTCAGGACCAGGGCTCCAGGGAACAGAATTTTGGAACATTGCCTTAAACAACATTTAGTACCACTGTGTCTTAATTTCCTTCATGTGAAAATGAAGTAATAATGTTTTTAGAGGATTAAATGATATATACATATAAATATATATATATATTCTTGTACAGCTGCAGATTTGCTTGTAAGTATAGACATCAGGCCAGGCACAGTGGCTCACACCTGTAATCCCAGCACTTTGGAAAGCTGAGGTGGGTGGATCATGAGGTCAGGGGATCAAAACCATCCTGGCCAACATGGTGAAACCCTGTCTCTACTAAAAATACAAAAACTAACTGGGCGTGGTGGCACACACCTGTAGTCCCAGCTACTCAGGAGGCTGAGGCAGGAGAATCCTTGAACCCAGGAGATGGAGGTTGCAGTGAGCCGAGATCGTGCCACTGCACTCCAGCCTGGCAACAAAGTGAGACTCCATCTCAAAAAAAAAAAAAAAAAGTATAGAAATGAAAGGGCCTGGTTGATAACAGCTGCTAAATGTTATTTTCCTTGTTCACTGAAGGACTACCCACAAACTTGCATTGAGCGGAAGCAAGGTTTTTTAATTTACCCAGTGGCAGATCACGAGTGTACACACAGCATGTATTTGTAAGAAATTAGATAATATTCTCAGCTTATTAATAATAACTAATTGCTTATATTATGCTTTTTAGTTTGTAAAGCATATTCACCCACATGAATATGATAGATCATGATCTATCTTCACTCCAACTCTGTGAAGGAGGCAAGACAGGTATGATTAATTTCACTTAACTGAGGAGGAAAACCAAAGCTTAAAGCGATTAAAATACTTGCCCAAGGTTATGCTGCTGGCTAATAGCAGGACTGTAACTCTGACCTGGGTCTTCAGATTCTAAATCTCATTTTCTTCCCATTCCTATGTACCTAATTCTTATCTCTAAAAATTTTTATTTGAGTCAGGTGTCAAAATCCTCAAGCCAATTCTTCTTGCAGAGCCTCTTGACCTGGTAGGTAGAAATAAGCTTCTATTTTCTCTTTGAAAGAAGAAAAACACACCTATAAGCACTTTCTTACAGGAAACTTCTTACATGGGTGCGTGTGTTGTCAAGAGAATCCCCGGGGACAAGAGAGACAGGGAATTTCTGACAATAAAGCCCATGAATGGAGCAGGGACTTCCAGAGTGGAAAAATGTGCTTGTCATATCCTTAAAAGCTATCACCCTGGATGGGCATTGGAACCTTGGATTGTAGAACAAAGCCTAACTCCTCCCTGGAGTTGCACTGTGACCTGTCCGGTTAGCTAGGCTCTTAGACCTTGACAACAGAGTATGCAGGAAAAAGAGGAATAGTGATGCCACTTGCCTGCATTTCTCAGGAAATTCTCCTCTCCATATGGTCTTAGGTAATTTCTGATCAGATGGAAAGACATACATTGTATTCACAACCAGAGTTATTTTGCAAGTCCCTTGAACCCTTAAAATATCCATAACTGAGGATTAGTTCAGAAACACTAGTCAAGAAAATGCATGCTCCAAAGGTTTTATCAAGGGAAGCAGAAAATGTGAGCAGCTTGAGAGCTCAGTATTGCCAATTTGGAAGAGCAATTTGCCTACAGCTGGATATAATTAACAAGCATGGGTCAAAAAGGAAGCCAATCATAAAAGTGTGAATTGGATTGAGGTGGAGGGAAGGGACGGTGACAGTCACTTCCAGAGCTGGTAGGTTCCCACTGGTGAGCCTCTCCCCGTTTTCAAAAAACCTAGTCTAATGATGTTAATAGAAGAATAAACTCTGAGGGAAAAAATGCCTGGTCTTCACAGTAACCCAATATGTGTTTGACAAATTATTTTTTCTGGGACAATAAATGGTGCCTTATTCTCCCTTTATACTAGTGAGTATTTTCTATGCCCACCAAAATGTATTATGTTTTTCGTGGCTCACTATAGGTAAAGAGGTATAAAGGTACTGGCTATACAGCCTCCCATTGAATCCTGTTAGAATTCTTTTGCTCTGAATGCACAAATTATCATGGGGAATTTTTGTTGTTGTTATTTTAGTAAAAACCAGGAAAGAGGATAACTTAAAACTAATTAAATACATCATGCATTCAATAATAAATACATCTTGTGGGGTTAAGAGCTCATATGCAAAGTTGCAGCCTTATGAGAATTAACACAGCTGAATAATAAATTCTCTAATGATTATGCTCCTTTCCTCCTCCCACCTACTTCTGAGTGGGGCTGGGGGGCTGGCTTCACATATGGAACCCTGTGGATCTTGCCATCTTTCTTCTCTGCTTATTGTGGTCTTGAGACAGAAAGAAATAGAAGTCTGAACACAAGATGCGGTGCTTCCAAAGCTTTGGAGATTTTTCTAAACCTCCAAATGTTCTCCAATAAAATCCTCCCTTTATACTGCTGATGCTGCCACAGCATTCATAACCAGGGGAAGTCTGACAAGAAAATGAACCATTAAAACCTACACACAAACATAGGGGCTCATTTCCATGCTGAAGTCATCTCTAACCAAAGCCAAGAATTCATTTTGTCATTTGCAAGCGTTTATTAAGTGCACAACACAGTGCTAGTTACTCTGTGGGGGATACAGGAGAATTAGTAGTTTACATCTGAGTTTAACAGGCAAAAATAAAAAAATAAAAATAAGAGACAACAAACCACTTGAGGGAAGAGGAAGATGAATAAATAAATAAATATGTATATATGTATGTATATGTATGTATGTACATGCGTGTGTGCATATATATGTACCCTAAATGTGAAGGAGTAGAAAACAAAGTATTAAGTCATGGTGAAGTGCAACTGAAGGAAGAAACTTTGGGATATGGCTAGTTTTGAGCTAGATCTGAAAGAAAGTGATAGTTGTTGCAGGCAGGAAAAAAGAAAAAAAAAAGGCCTGAGGGGTAAACCACTTTGAGAAGCTTGAACTTCTTCCTTAAACAGGCTTTCTGGGAAGTAGCTGGCTGTTAGTATCTGACCAAGGTGTGCCTCTCATTGACTGAACACTTGTCCATCCTAGGGATGAATTCTCAATTTTATTGATAATTTTTTTTAATCACCTAAGAAGCCTTGTTGGAAGATGCATAAAGTACACAACAGATTTCTCATAACATCAGTTTATAAGCATTTAAAGCTTCGCAACTGTCTAAATAAGCCCAGAGAAGAGTTCATTAAGAAATAGCTGCACGAGCACAGTGGAGTATTAAAATCACATGCAATTTCTTTGGGGCCATAATGAAACAGTCAATTAACTTTTTTACTTGTTGACAACTACAGCTGATATAAACTAATGGTCCACTGATCTGAGCAGAAAGTCAAAGAACAACAAGTTAAAACAGTCTGGGAAAAGAGTCAGAGGCTGAATTGGTCAAAACATAATTTTATTTCAGTTTCGACCTGATGTATAATAGCCACCTAAGTGTTTCGTACACACCTTAGAGACGCTTGGTGAACAATGTGAATGTACATAATAAATAATATTAGCTAATATTTAAAAATACTTTCCAGGGGGTGGTAGGCAGAATAATAACAACATTCCCCACCTCCACTCTCAAAAAGATACCCATGATGTATTCCCTGGAAGCTGTGAATATGTCACATCACAGGCCAAAGAAACTTCGCAGATGTTATCAAGTTAAGGATCTCACAATGGCAATATTTTCCTGTACTATTTGCATGAGTTCAGTGTAATCCACAAGAGTCCTTACAAGAGGGAGGCAACAGAGTTGGAGTTAGAGAGAGAAGATGTAAGGATAGAAGAGAGGAAATGCTACACTGCTTATTTGAAAAATGGAGAAGGGGGCCATAAGCCAGGGAATACAAGTGTTTTTCACAAGGTGGATAAGTCAAGAGAATGGATTCTCCCCTAGAGCCTCCAGATGGAACACAGCCCTGCTGACTCCTTGACTGTAGTCTGGCGAAATCCATTTCTGACTTCTGACCTCCAGAACTGAAAGACAATAAATTTGTGTAGTTTTAAGCTACCCAATTTGCAGTAATTTGTTACAATAGCAATCCAAATCTAATATATATTATGGATCACCTCATTTGATCCTTAAAATGTTATAGCCACTTTACAGATGTGAAAACTGTTGCTCAAATAGGTTAAGCAGTTTGCTTAAGTAAATGATGGAGCTAAACTATAAATCCAGGTACTCTGACTCCAGAGTCTGTACCCTTAAAAAATATACTGTTTCAAAAAACACTAATTTAGAATGGTAAGAATATATTTTATTACTCCACAAAGGTAAACTGTGATAGCAAATTTATAAAAACCATATTGAATATATCTTCAGTCCTCTCTGTATTCACAGTGAAAACAATTCTTAGCATTCTATTACAGTTCCTTTGCTATGAATGCTAGCAATCATATATTAGTTTGATATTATATTACTTCATCAGAGGAAGACATAAACTAGGAGATAACCTTTGTCAGTAGTTACTTTGATGATTGGTCATCATTTAAATTTGACATTTTCCTTGTCATAACTCTCATTATGATGTCTTCTATAGATTGTAAGCTGTTAGAAAGCTGAGACTGTATTTCCTCTATGTTCTACAAGGACCACAACCCATGTCATCCCATGTGCATGTTTGCATGTGTAGGTCATAATGAGTCTGTTGGTCATTAATGCGAGGATCATTGCCTCTTTAAGAATCAAACTTCTGTTTCGTTGGTTCCTGGACTGTCATTCTAATGTCATGGAAGTTGAGGATTCTGTATTGTTTATCATTATATCCCTGCCCATAAAACGGTGGTCACATAGTTGTTCAATTAACTGTAGTTGAGAAATGAATGCATGAGCAGACTTTCTTTTTTTTTTTTTTTTTTGAGACAGAGTCTCGCTCTATCGCCCAGGCTGGAGTGCAGTGGCCGGATCTCAGCTCACTGCAAGCTCCGCCTCCCGGGTTTACGCCATTCTCCTGCCTCAGCCTCCCAAGTAGCTGGGACTACAGGCGCCCGCCACCTCGCCCGGCTAGTTTTTTGTATTTTTTAGTAGAGACGGGGTTTCACTGTGTTAGTCAGGATGGTCTCGATCTCCTGACCTCGTGATCCACGCGTCTTGGCCTCCCAAAGTGCTGGGATTACAGGCTTGAGCCACCGCGCCCGGCCCAGCAGACTTTCTAAAGCCAAGTAGCTTTGGGGAAGTCTGGCAGGAGAAGATGTTGAATTTTAAGAAAATGAAGGAAGAAATCCCTTGAAAGAAGGCTTAAGAATGATTGAACAGAGAAAGAAAATCTTAATTTCTATGGCCATTTGAATAGTTTAAAAGTATCGTTCTGATTCAAGATGCTGAAGTCCATCTTTTCCTTCATTCTATTTCTAATATTTTTCTTGTTTATGGCTCTAATGCTGGTCAAGAATGCAGACTTACTGGTTTCCTTCTTTTTGTATTCTTCCTTCTGTCTGAATAGGAAATGTTATCATTTATGCATAACAAACAGCCGTTAACGTCATTCATTTACATCTAGAGATATTGAAGACTTATTTTCATAAATCATTGTGTGATACTCAGAACTCAGTACCTGCTGGAGGATTGAGAGCTTTGCGTCTAAATCCACAGCATCAGGGGCTGGGCGCGGTGGCTTATGCCTGTAATCCCAGCACTTTGAGAGGCCAAGCTGGGCAGATTGCTGGAGCCCAGGAGTTTGGGACCAGCCTGGGAAACACGGCAAAACCTTATCTCTATCAAAATAAATAAATAAATAGAAATACGAAAACTAGCCAGGCATGGTTATAGTTCTAGCTACTTGGGAGGCCGAGGTGGGAAGATTACTTGAGCCAGGGAGGTAGAGACTACAGTGAGCCAAGATCGCATCACGGCACTACAGCCTGGGTGACACAGTGAGAGAGATCCTGTCTCCATAATAAATAAATAAATACATGACAAATAAATAAATCCAAGGCATCCAGGATAAAGTGAGATTGCATATTAAAACACTTTAGGGTGATATAAGTCATCTTAGATTTCAGAGTATGTGAGGTTTCCCCTTTCCTAGACAGCTTCAAGAAGGGAAAGCTAAGTTCACATCTCTTATTCACTATGCTGTCTTTCAATATAAAATACCTTAGTAAACAAATCATGATCAGATTGATGGCCCTAGGATTCAGTTACTGGTTATACACTCTTATTGCAGGGTGGATTGACTAAGATATGTCTCCTGCCAGCCTGCCCCACACAACCTTATTTCTTCATTTATTTGGTAAATATTCCCAAAAATTATTTGGTAAATATTCATTTGGTAAATGTGTGCCTCATAGGTGCCAGGTACTATTCTAGATACTGCTTATATAACAGGGCGCCATGTAGACAAAAATCTTTGCCCACAGTTACATTCTAGTGGAGGGAGACAGACAATAAACAAACAAGTAAAGCCTATAAATGGTCTGGAAAGAATAATTGCTGTTGTTACAATTAATATTGCAATATCTGAAAAATATCAGCAAAAAGAGGGATTTTTACTGTATTTGCTCCCAAACCAAGATTAGATTCAATGTAACAATGTTATCAAAAGTAACATTTTAACTCAGTATAAGAAAAGAATGTGTTATTCATATATTAAAAAAAATTTTTTCAGCTGGGCGCAGCGGCTCACGCCTGTAATCCCAGCACTTTGGGAGGCCGAGGCGGGTGGATTAC
>NW_012116511.1:2676236-2685322 GCF_000951035.1 Colobus angolensis palliatus | reverse complement strand
ATATATCTTTCTCTCTCTTCAAAATCCGGGGTGTTTATATTTTATAAATAATAGTGTAGCTATCTGGGTTTCCTTTTTCACTATGGCTGTTAGGAAACTGAGATCTAAATTTGTAGTCACAGTAATTGTGCATGACTTACTGGTCTGCATTGTTATATACTGAACTTCCAATGGTATTATCTTACTATTCTACCCTCGTTTTTCTTTCGCTTTAATTTCTCTATTATTTGTATTGTAATGTATTGATTTCATTTTTGTTAACCAAGAACTAACTCTACAGACCAATAATGAAAACAATCCCAAGGAAACAGGTACTTCAGGTTTTTGTTTTGAGACGGAGTCTCGCTCTGTCGCCCAGGCTGGAGTGCAGTGGCGCGATGGCTCGCTGCAACCTCTGCCTCACGAATTCAAGCAATTCTCCTAGTCAGCCTCCGGAGTAGTTGGGATTACAGGCGCCCACCACCACGCCTAGCTAATTTTTTGTATTTTTAGTAGAGACCGGGTTTCACCATGTTGGCCAGGCTGTTCTCGAACTCCTGACGTTGTGATTCACCCGCCTCGGCTTCCCAAAGTGCTGGGATTACAGGCTTAAGTCACCAAGCCCGGCTGGTACTTCAGTTTTATACATTCACAGAATGAATCAAGAGATTCTGCCTTCCTACTTCTTAAATCTTTTTGGCTGAAAAATGCCAGGTCACAGGAGGGTAGGGTGTCTTATCCAAGATTTCAGAGGGAATCCTTAAGCATGGCTTATTAACTACCTGTTAAACAAGTGGTGAATTAACAATTTAGGGTGAAATTGGAGCAAGAGTGTTTTCTGCATTTTGAAGGCTATTGGTTAAAATGTAATCAAAGGTTATTCATCTCTAAATCACAAAATGAAACTAGCTTTTAAGTATCTCTCGGTTCTATGTGACATTCTGCCATTTATCTTTGAGTTTTGATGAGAGAAAGAGCTTAGAATGACCAACTGGGTTCTCCAAATTTTTACCAAAACTGTGCACAAGAATAAATGTGGACACAGAATCTATAAATCAAGGCACATGGACATGCTTGAGGAGACTAGGTATGCCATCAGAAATGTCTTTAAATTATTGCAGCATACTCCTGCATTTAAAAGATATTAATTATGTGATTTAAATCCAAAGGTATGATTTTTCAAAGAAAAATGATATTTGAGTTGGTGGTAAGTGACAAGACCCATCACAGAGATATTTTGTCCAGTAGCAACCCAGCTGCTGATCAGTTTACTAAAGAGCCCAAGGGGCAGATTAATTATTTAGCAGTGGAATAAATTGAAAAGTTGGCCCTAACGACTTCAATACAAATTGAAACACTAGATTCTGCAAAACTCTCGGCAATAATCACAGAAAATGTGAGTGAATTTGAAACCAGGTTTTGCAAATGGACTGATATCATCATCTCCTTTTCTTTTCTCTTAACCCTCAACCTCCAGTTTCCCATACTCCAACTCATCCAATTACCCACTTTCTCCCCACCCCCACTTCCACTAACATTGTACTAACCCATACCTTTCTAGTATGGCAGTTCCTCTCTGCATCTGCCATCCCTTCCATCCTATTTATAATGCTCTATATTGGGCAATGCCTGTACCCCCCGTACCAAGATAGCATGCAGGATATCATCCTCCAAAAGCATAAGTTACCAACTAATGGTGAGTACAGCAAACAGGGAGAATGCTATGTTAAAAAAAAAAAAAAAGGAATAAATGCAAAAATGATAGGCATAATGGAGGTACAAACAACCTGCTGTGAAAACACAGATGAAGAGGCAATTAATTCCTGTCATTTTCTAGCAAGAATGGGTGACAAATATCTTCACTCTGCTTATTCCCCTCCCATCTGTTTCTCTCACTTCTAATGGGGACAATTTGGGATCTGGGTTGTCAGTTTCTGCTACTGAAATGTGAAACTGGAGGATGAAATTTATTCTGATGTCAACCACGGAAGCTGCTGTATTTAACTTAATATAGTGAAGGAGCAGTTTAGTGACCAATTCTCTATAAGACACAACCATCCTACATCCCTGTTGTCAGTTACTGCTTTAAGACTCCTAATACTAATTGTTTTCAGCCAGGTTTTCTCATTTCTCCCTCTCTCCTCCAACTTCCCAATCCCTTCCCAGGACTGCCCAGTGTTTTCCTTCTGCTAACTCACTAGTTTTTTGTACCAGGCTATTCTAGCTGCCTTATACTTTGAGTATAGACCTGTCTATGTACCAAGATGACCTGTTTGCCTATGTATTATGAGTTTAGAGGCACTCTCCAGAGTCACTTTGCCTAAAATGCCAACATTTTATGTGTCTTAGACATCCAAATGACCCCGTGAGGACAAAGAAGAAGGTCCATCAGTCATTTACATCTCAGTTAAAATTATTTCATCATATCATTTTGCTTTAAATAACTAGCAGAGATGAGCTACCCTGGGGAGGCTAATTCACTCTTCAGCCACTATCTACTTAGCATCCTGTTATATGTTAACTTGTTTCTAAAATGAATAAGACTTGTCTGACTCATATGCCCGTTGGGGGAAGAAATACAATTGTAATTGTAATAAGTGATAATTGCATGGAGGAACCGCCAACACTGCCCTGGGCATTGGGTAAAGGCTTAAAAGAGGACCAAAGAATTTAGGTAAATCTTGGAGTGTAATTTGGAGTTGGCCAGAGTGAGGGAAGCAGGGAAAAATAACTAGAATTATGAACGCGCTGAAATGGAAAGAGTTTGAGTGAGAGCTGAGGTAGAGATTTCAAGCAACCAAGAATAGTATAAAACATTATGGATAGGGGAGAAGAGGTAGATTTAACATTCGGAAGAAAATTTTAACGAGAGAGAATGGGATATGGGAGAATTGTAAGACGGACTGTAACATTTCAAATTTTTGCCGTTAAGAACTTGTTTTAAGAGGCAAAGAAACAAGGCAGTTAGGATCAGATTAGTAGGATAAATCGGATGGAATTAGAGTATGAATAATGAAACTGACAATGCATGAATTGTCAACATTCCTTTTAATCAATTCCTTCTCCCAGTCCCTCAGGTCTGTATTTGTTACACATAAACATATTGAAAAGCACAGGAGTCCTGGTTCTATCAATTAACTAACTGCTCACAGGTACCCTAAACACCCAGCCATCCAATTCGCATATTTCACAGGAAAGCTCCAGAAAAGATGATCCTTAAGATCTCTTTTAGTTCTAAAGACTATTATTATTTTTATATCTGTGAAGCATTGCAGTGTGTATAGTACTATCTAAGTAGACACTATCTCCTCCTACTAGAAGCCTAAGCAGTACCGGAGCATTGACATTAAAAAACTCAGGGTTTTATTATTTGAAATTTTTAAAGTAACTCTTTTTCTTATTATAAAAATAATACATGTTCATTACAGAAAAATTAGAAAATAAAATTGTAAAACATCACAACTCCTACCCACTCAGACACAACCATGGTTAATACTTGGTATATAACCTTGCTAAGAAGATTATTATTTCATGTAAGATTGTATTAAATAACGGCAAATTACTCTCTACTAGAAAAAGGTTGTTTGTTTGCTTATTATAGAGCCAAGCAATTTTCACACAAATAGCTATTGAAGATTTCATAGGGTTCAACGAATCTAGGCAGATTTCTTTCTCCCTACAAAGTCAATCAACACACATTAAGTAAAAATGAATAGAATTACAACTCAGTATAAATGTCTTCCCTGTGGCTTCAGATTTATGCCTCCTAAGGCCCTTTCAAATAACATACTCAAACATTAATAGGAGGGGAATTATGGAGTATGTACAAGGCACTGTACAAGGTACTTTCTATGTGCTGACTTGAACCTCATAATAATACTCTAGAGAAGGTTTTTTGATCCCAGTTTTACAGATAAGATTCAGTGGCTTAGAGAGATTAATTGACTTTATTACAGCTACATCGCTAGTAAAGATCTCAACCAAGATTTGACCACAAAACTGCCTGGTGCCAAATCTCATGTGTTTACCACTATACCAGCATTCACTGAACTGTTTTCCAAATAATACTAGTATCGAGTGATATAATGTTCTGTGAAAAAAAAGAGTCCATTGTCAACTATGTTTGGGAAACATAACATTGCAGGAAAGAAATATGTTTTCTCAGTTTAACACTTATTTCTTATTTGACAGTGAAAATTCCTTTTTTTCCTAGAAGCATGAAGTTGGTTATGAAGGACTTGAAAATCTTCCCCACTTCCCACCAACAATACAGAGATAATGAAAAAATACAACATCACTTGAGTAAGATCTTTTACAGATTCGACTCCATGGCTTGGAGTTATTGTGGACTGAAAGGAAGGATCTGGAGACCAAAATAAAGTTACCGTTTACCTTTAATTCAAGGGTGATTACAGGTTGCTGAGCCAGATGTAAATCTGTAAAAATGTCTCACAGGGCAATATTTTTCCTAACTGAATGAGCTTCAGACTCCTTGTCTGTAAAATAGGGTGAATGATGTTAATACATAATTAATATTAATTATGGGAGAAAGGTACCAGATTGCAGGAGGATCTTAACTGCTTTAAATTCCAAGACAAGAAGTGTAGACTTGGCTGTTACACAACAGGAAGTCATCAAACTTGTCTCAAAGCAGGTTAGATTTAAGAAAATTAATGTGATGGCAGTGTGTAGAAGAGATCAGAGGAGGTTACTATATTCTGTACCTGCAATTTGGGGAGTCTGACATTACACCAACTGCCTTCCTCCACTTCAGTGCGGGCTGTAGCCACTGACCAGTAGATCACCACTTTTTATTTCAGGATACTCAATTATTGTTTGTCACAAGAATTTAATTCATTGGCTCAAAGCTTACCTCCTCAAGTTTCACTTTACTGTACCAGAGAACTTAAAATTTGATAATGTTATGACTACAATTTTCAGTTGTTTCCTAAAGGGGAAGATAAAATTGTCTAGACCAGGAAATTTGAAGTGAGTATCTTTAGAGGCAGCAGTATCTTTAGAGGCAGCAAGACCTGTCAATATGAAAGAGCTGGAGGAGAAAGAAAGTTGGTCTTGGCTTTTGGACCCTTTTCCAAAACTCTGGGAAAGCCCTAACAATGTATTTGTATGATCATATACTTTTGGTAAAACTTGCAAATAAAGATATTGTACCTGCAAAAAGACTTTGTCTCTTTCCTCATTAACTTCTCCTGTGCCATATTTAGGTATGAGAATAATGGTGGACATTTTTGGTATTTAATTAATAAGATGAGTTGGGACTGTAGTGAGATTTGTATAAACAGTAGTTCTCAACTGAGGGTGATTTTGCCCCCTGGGAGACATTTAGCAATGTCTGGAGAAATTTTGGGGTGTCACAACCAGGGCAGTGGTCAGGGGAGCTACTCGCTTCTGGTGGGTAGAGGACAGGGAGGCTGCAAAACATCCTGGAATTCACAGAATGACTCCTCCTTCAACACAGAATTCTCTGGCCTCAGAGGTCAGTAGTTTCAGGTTGAGAAACCTCAGTTTAATGGAAAGAATTTTAATGGTTTGCAATTTTAGGTATACTTAAGTTTCTGGTTGTCTGGATACAGAAATGTTTACCAGAAATACTCTGTGCTGAGTTACCCAATGTCATGATCTGAAGATAGAAGACCAGAGATTGTATCATTATATGCACGTGCTCTACAGTAATTAGCACTAGAGGTCTAAAAGTGATGGAGAAAGGTTTGAAATGAGCCAGGACCTAGTCAGTGTTTTTCCAAACTTTAAACATGTGAAATTAAAGGGAAGATGACTACTCTTCCCTTTATAGAAGTCCTCTTCTGTCAGGAAAATGCAGCAGGTACAATTAGAAATGAACCACATTTTTTTCTCTTTTTTGAGATGGGAACTATGCAAAATAGAATGTATAGAACTCTTGCTATGATAGGGTACAAATCTATAGCAGTACATTGAACACCATACATGTCTGTTTTTAAAGTTACATATTTTATGCATGCCAACATATAGAGGAATCTTGATGTGATATTACTGGAAATGAATTGTGAAGCTGCAAGGAAGTTTCCTAAACTATCATTTGTTTAAAACATATTTTGATCTATCAGGCTAGAAGACCGACTGAATTATCTTTCTTTTGCTGCTATAGAAAATACAGGATTGTCATATAATAAAGTGACGAAAGGTATGCAACCAAAAATGCCATCGAAAAAGTATTAAAGAAGTATATTAGGAAATGAATTAATTAAAAATTATATTATTCTTGATTTTTTGTAATGTTCATTTTGTCAGCTTTAAAAAATGTTTATTGTCATTTCTTTTATGAACTTAAATACTATTCATCTCATTTTGAATGTGTAACTTTAACTTCTTTTTCTTAAAAAGGATCCACAAATTTGTATACATTTCAGACCTCACAGAACCTGGATATTCTCCTATATATACATTTTATTTTGAAATGAAATGTTGAATTGAGGTTTTCTTTATTTCTTTAAAGACAAGGTTTGTTTCCTGCTCATGGCTCACTTCAAAAAGCGGCCCCACTGAGAAATCCATTTTTTCTCTCTTCTGCCCTGTCTTTCTAGGACTAAAATATTCTCTTCCATTTCCCTTACTTATTGGAAAATGAAGAGGCAAGAAAAAAAAATCCTATTACCTCCGTGAAGCCTGCTGCCCTAAAGTCACAAACATAATTTATGGATTCTAGCCATGCTTGCATTCCTTGCCATGCCAATAAAGTTTATTGAAATGGGAATTAGAATTTAAAAGCTTAAACCGAAAGAACCAGTCCAGGAATTGGAAAAATATATGTATGTAGCTTACACCCAAATCAGAAGATTGTTCTACCTCCAGCCAGACTGTAATGCAAGTTAGCAAAAAGTAGTCTGTTTGATTTTTAAGCCAATCTAATCATGTTAACATTGAAGAAAATTTTCATTTTGATTTAATATTTTATGATCTAAGACTTGTCATTCCATATTAGAATTAGGGTCCAAGAAGAAGAGCACGTTCTGCCTTATGGTTCAGAGTTCTGGGACTTTAAGATTTAGAGAGAACATGACAAAAAATATCTACGGTAAGGCTAAAATTACTAGTCAGGGTGAACATTATAAAAATGTAAGTAAAAATGAATTTAAAAGTGATATGAGTACTTGAATGGGTTGAAACGTAAAATCCCACAGAGAAGTGTTTGAGGATTGCTGCAGGAAATCTACATTAAAGTACATTATTTCATGCAGAGAGAATCTTACTGAAATTATAAAGTACTCCTATGGTAAAAAGGAAAGAACAACCCACAGCTTTACAGCAGCAGTCAGAGTAACAGCACACATCTCAAAATAAATCCCTCACACTTTCTGAGGAATAACTCCTGCTAATCAAATGTCCCAAAACATCTGGGCACTACTTGCAATTGCCTGAACATTCTGGCCAAAGAGACAGAAACATAGGTTGCGATAGGGCATAGTAACATTTCAGAGACTCTGCTTCCTAAGCATTTCCAACTTCATTCAGTCTCAGAAAGCCCAAGACTAACAGGGAGACAGAAAGATGATGGGCATCAGGAACCCCAGATTGCAGATTAGGTTATATTTAAAGCTAAAATCCACTTAGAAGACTGGCTATGTGTAGATAATCGCACAGATGAAGTGTTTGAGCTCCTCATTCAACTTCCTATACTCTACTTCGTACAGCTCTGGAATAATCAGATAGGCTTGTTGTCTGAAACTTTTAGGGAGTATCTGTGTACTTTGAGCTTTTAGTGGAGAATTTAGTTGAGAATTCTACCAATGCCTAAGAAAAATATCTAGATGACTCTACACCCTTAATATTTTACAGAATAAAGAAAAAAGAAAGCAGTTTGATACAAAGAAAAAGCTACCAATCCAGAGACAGAGAAACAGTGCATGACTGTAACCTGGCTACATTTCTTAAACTTATCTGCAAAATATTTAAGAGGACATATCTGAGGAATGGTGATGAAAATTAAATAATAGTATGTGAAACAACTTCACATGGGGCCTGGAACAAAGTGGTTTTATTGTTGCTGTGGTTTTAATAGTCATCCTTCCTTTTTAAATTTTTTTTTTCTTGAGACAGAGTTTCGCTCTTGTTGCCCAGGCTGGAGTGCAATGGCACGATCTCCGCTCACCACAACCTCCGCCTCCCGGGTTCAAGCAACTCTCCCTGCCTCACCCTACCAAGTAGCTGGGACCACAGGCATGCGCCACCACACCCAGCTAATTTCATATTTTTGGTAGAGATGGGATGTCTCCATGTTGGTCAGGCTGGTCTCGAACTCCTGACCTCAGGTGATCCGCCCGCCTAGGCCTCCAAAAGTGCTGGGCCTACAGGTGTGAGCCACTGTGCCCGGCTCCTCCCTTCCTTTCTCCACCCCAACTATTAATACTTAGGTAATGATGCTTGAGAGAAAGCTATTTGTCTACTACATTTTGAAGTTAATCATAATTATTTTGTTTCTTCATATGGGTAAATATTTTGAAGTTTGAGGGAAAGAATGTTAACAAAATGAAGAGA
Source organism: Colobus angolensis palliatus (assembly GCF_000951035.1). Taxonomy (NCBI): domain Eukaryota; kingdom Metazoa; phylum Chordata; class Mammalia; order Primates; family Cercopithecidae; genus Colobus; species Colobus angolensis. The sequence goes on along the minus strand of NW_012116511.1, from coordinate 2,676,808 downwards.
AAGATCTGCTCATTAGATGATTCACAGGATATCATGAGTTCTTATTTGCTGAGAAGTAGGAATAGGAATGCAACGTTCTAAAAATACCTTACTTTTATAAATACTCGATCTCTGGCTCACTGCAACCTCTGCCTCCCGGGTTCACACGATTCTCACGCCTCAGCCACCCGAATAGCTGGGATTACAGGCCTGCGCCACTATGCCCAGTTAATTTTTGTATTTTTACTATAGACTGGGTTTTACCATGTTGGCCAGGCTGGTCTCAAACTCCTGGCCTCAAGTGATCCACCCTCTTCGACCTCTCAGAGTGCTGGGATTACAGGTGTAAGGCACCATGCCTGGACACTCAAACTATTTTGTGTACCGAGTATTTCTCTTTTATCATTTTTTTAAAATTACGTATGAAAACCATGCTAAAATTAAGTCAAACTATTGAAAAAATAGGTGCATATTTTAATCTAAGGGAAACTTGGGCTAACAATTTCTACCATCACACATAGAAATGTCTAGTACATTGGCCGGGTGTGGAGGCTCACACCTGTAATCCCAGCATTTTGGGAGGCAGAGGCGGG
>NW_012116511.1:2651851-2675099 GCF_000951035.1 Colobus angolensis palliatus | reverse complement strand
CCCGGCCCATAAAAGTATCCTTAAATATACTATCTGAAATGTTATATTACATTTCTTGCAATTCTGCCTAACACACCACCATTTATAATTCTTGAAAGGTTTTCTGTAAAAATAGCAGCACTGGTAGACAGACGCTAATTCATCTATATTCTTTGTCGTCTGGTTCCCCTTCAAACCACTAAGTAGGCCAGCTGTTATTTGATTATAATTGTTAGTTTAAAATGCACAAAGTAACCAGGAATGGTGGCATATGCACGTAGTCCCAACTACTTGTGAGACTGAAACAGGGGGATTATTTGAGCCCAGGAGTTTAATGCCAGCCTGGGCAACATAGTGAGACCATGTCTCTAAAATAATAATAATAATAAATAATAAAATATACAAAATATACACATTGGTTTCATAAATCCATGGCTACACTTTTCAGAAACTAAATGGTCATTCTGGAAAAACCCTGGAAAAACAAAATTGAAACATGATAGTGAAACTCTTAGCTGTAATTCTATATTATTAGAACTTTTAAAGTTAAAGGAATCTGTGAAAATGCATGCATTTTCATAAAAGGTTTAAACTTCTCCAGCTTTATGTTATGACTTTCTTCTCTTCTTAAGGTATTAAAATTATAGGTTCACAAAGCCTTGTCTGCAAAGCTGAAATCCAGAATGATATGAATACTAGAAGTTTTTCTGAAACTCATTTGATGGCAAACCTGCCACGGCTAAACGGTAGGTTATTTCTAATCTCTTATTTTGCACAGTTATGGGTAATCCTACATTTCCATGCAAAAATTAAAATGTCTTTCATCATGGTGGATGTATATAATCTATAGTATGTGTACTACAACACTGTTTTAAAATTCTAAAAGTTCTTAACTTTGATACATATCTAGACCCATGGAGTTCAGGAGAAATTGTAGACTTGGATTTCCTTTAGACTTGCTCTTGTTTCAACTCAACTTTTTTTCTTTATTTCTATTTTTAAAGATTCAGTAATTTGAATTTCATTAAAGGTCAGCTGTGCTTAGAAATTGATCAGGAGTTAATAATTCAGGACATCTTGTGAATTATTACAAGTAGAATTGAAGTTATTTCTGTTAGAGAGGAGGGGCAAACACCAGAGAGCAAACAGGAGTATCCGTTTGAAAAGATACGATTCCTCATTACTGAAGGAAACACAATGCTAAATGTATGAGTTTTATTTCATCAACACATCTCAAACAGCAGATGCCTATCACTGTATATGAACTGCTAAAAGTCCTGTGATTTTCTACCATAATCCAGCTGTTTTTAAAGTTTTTGATAGATGGCCCTTACTGCTCTGCCACCCTGCTCTGTGAATCATGTAATTGTTTACTGTCCTGGTCCATTTAACTCCTATTTAGGACCATACCTCATACATATCTAGAGCATTTATATTTCCTTTCTTTGATCATAAAAGAAAACATTTTATATTTTCTACATGTGGGATTTCAGAAGTCAAGTTATTACTGCAATAAAGTACGTTTTTGATCCATATTAGAGCTTTCCTTCCTCCCTCCCTCCCTCTCTCCCTCCCTCCCTTCCTTCGTTCCTTCCTTCCTTCCTCCCTCTCACCTTCTTTCCCTCCCTCCTTCCCTTTCATTCTCCTTTCCTTCCTTCAAATGAATATTATCTTTAAGGAACTTAGATGCATATGGAGCCCTTCTCTTGAAATACAATGCTTTTTTCCCACATGGTAGTTAAATGTACATAAATATTGCCCTATTTAAAACAGTTGTAATGAACTTTTATCTTCATTATGGAAATGCAATAAGAATAGCTGTGTATCAAGTGATAATATGATTGTATCAATTAAGCAAATGGAGATCATATGTTAATAACATTTGGTATGGATGGAAAAAATAGGAATTTGAAAGAGAACCTTTCTATCTTGGTATAATCTCCAAATTAACTCAGAGAAATGATAAAATACTGCTCAATAACTGCACAAATTTACAGTTAGCAATTTCAGAAATGTTGACATATGTATACACCTGTGAAAACATCAACACAATCAAGATCATGAACATACTTATCACCCTCAAAAGTTTCTTCAAGATTCTGTCAGGCTTTTCTCCCATCCCTCCTGGTTGTTTTCCACATCTTGTCCCCAGGCAGCTACTGATCTGCTTTCTGTCACTGTAGAATATTAGCGTTTTCTAGAATTTTATATAAATGGAATCATACACTATATACTTCTGGTTTTTTACTGACTTCATTTGGCATAATTATTTTGAGATCCATCCATGCACTGAGTGTGCTGGGAATTTATTTCTTTGTGATGCTGGGTGGTATTACATTGTATGGATATGCCACAATTTCTTTATCCATGTACTTATTCATGAATCAGTTAGGGTTGATTCCAGTTTTTGATATTACAATTAACTACTGTGAACATTTCTATATAAGGACACACATTTGAGTAAATATCTTGGAGTGGAATAGATGTATCATATGGTAGGTGTATATTTAACTTTCCAAGAACCTGCCACACTGCTTTTCAAAGCAGTTAGACCATTTTACATTCCCATGAGGAGTCTATGAAACTTCCAGTTGGTCTACATCTTCAACAACACTTGGTATGGTCAGCCTTTTAGTTGGGGACATTCAAATAAATATATAGTAGTATCTAATTATGGTTTTTATTTATGTTTTTCTAATGACTAATGATGTATGGATCTTTTTATGTGATGGTTTTTCAGCTATATATCTTTTTTTGGAGATATGTCTATTCAAATTTTATACCCATTCCTTAAAAATACACTTTATTTTTTAGAATAGTTTTAGACTTACAGAAAAACTGAAAATATAGTACAAAGAGTTTTCATATATCCTGTACCTAGTTTCCTTTAACATCTTACATTGCTATGTTACATTTGTTCTAATTAATGAATCAATATTGATATTTTATCCTTAGTTAAAATCTATACTCTATTCATATTTATTTAGTTTTTACCTGATTTTCTATGTTGTTTTCAGGATCCCATCTAGGATACCATATTATACTTAGTTGTTTCTCCCTAGGCTCCCCTTGTCTGTAACAGCTTCTCAGTCTCTGTTTTTGATGTTGATGGTCCTAGCAAGTTTTGAGAAGTACAGATCAGGTGGTTTGTAGAATGCTTCTCTAATTGAGTTTTCTGGTATTTTTCTAATAGTTATACTGGGATTACAGTTGTTTGGGAGGAAGACCACAGTGGCAAAGTTCCATTTTCATCATATCATATTAAGAATTTATACTATCTATTTGACTTATCACTGTCAATACGAACCTTGATCACTCAATTAAGGTAGTATTTGTCAAGTTTGTCCACTGTAAAGTTATCCTTCTCTTTTTTTCTTTCCATAATGTTCTTCTTGAAAATAAGTCACTGTGTGCATCCCACACCTAATGAATGGGAAGTTATGCTCACCCTCCCTGAGGGTGAAGTAATTACATACATTATTTGGAATTCTTCTGCCCAGGAGAGTTATCATCTCTTTCCCTCTATTATTTATTTGATCATTTATTCATATCAATAGAAACTGATAGACGAAATTTTATTTTACACTCTGGATTATATTTCTTTAAGTAATCTAATTTGTTGTTGTTATTAATGCTCAAATTGTTCCAGCTTTGACTAGTGGGAGCTCTTTCAATTGGTTCCTGTTTTTCTTTGACACAATTCCATCAATAAAGGATTGTGTTTTGTTTTTGAGCACCTCCTTGCTTTCTTGCATAAAAGATGTTCTAGCCTTATTTTGCTTATATCTATTTTTAATATGGTTGTTTTTTCCTTATTTATGAGATTTGATGACTCTTTATAAATTGTGTATAGAAGCCCTTTATTAAATATATAATATGCATATATTTTCTTGAAGTCTTTGGTTTTTCTTTTCATTCTCTTAACATTGCCATTTGAAGAGCAGAAGTTTTTAATTTGATAAACTCCCATTTTTAATTTTTTTGTTTTGCTTTATGGATGGTACTTTCAGTGTTGAATCTGAGAAATCTTTGTCTAACCTATTGTCACAAATTTTCTACCATGTCTTGTTAGAATTTTTATAATTTTGGGTTCTATATTTAGGCCTGTGATTTTCTTTTCATATATGGAATGAGGTGTGGATTGAGGTTAACTTATAATATTACATGGTTATCCAATTTTTTCAGCACCATTTGATGAAGAGAGTACAGTAATACTCCCTTATCCACACTTTTGTTTTCTGAGGTTTAAGTTACCCATGGTAAACCAAGTTCCAAAAAGAGGTGAGTATGGTATAATAGGATATTTTGAGACAGAGATAGAGACCACATTCACATAAATTTCATTACAGTATATTGTTATACTTGTTCTACGTTATTATTCATTATTGTTGCTAATTTCTTACTCTGCCTAATTTATAAATTAAAACTTCATTATAGATATATATATATGTATGTATGTGTGTGTGTGTGTGTGTATATATGTATATATGAAAAAACAGTATATATTTGGTTTGGCACTATCCATGGATTTAGGCATCCACTTGGAGTCTTGAAATGTATCTCCTGTGGAAAAAGGGGGACTAGTGTATGCTTTCTCCAGTAAATTCCTTCTGCATGTTTGCCAAAACACAATTGGTTATTTGTATGTGTATTTATTTGCAGACTCTGTATTCTCTTCCTTTGATCTATTTTTCTATCTTTATCTCCCTGTCTTGATTATTATATCTTTATATTATCTGGAAATCAGGTGATGTAATTCTCCCAACTTTGTTCTTCTTTCTCAAAATTGTTTTGACTATTCCAGGTTCTGTGAATTTCCAGATAAATTTTTGAATCAATTTGTCAATTTCTACAAAGTGAAGATTGCTGTACCTTTTATTAGAATTCCAATGAATCTATATCTAGATATGGTGAGTATTGACATCTTAATAATGTTAAGCTTCTGATCCATGAACATAGTATATCTTTTCATTTGTTTAGGTCTCTAATTTCACACAGCAATATTTTGAAGTTTTCAGTGTACAGCTCTTGCATGACTTTTGTCAAATTTATTCCTTATTCTTTTTTATATTTCATCCTATTGTACATGGTATTTTACAACTTCAACTTTTGATTGTTCATTATCAGCATATAGAAAAACAATTGTTTATGTACATTGAGCTTGTATACTTTATACTTACTAATCTAATTTATTAGTTCTAGTAATTTTTAGAATAAATTTCAAAATATTTCTTCTATATGACCACATCACCTGAGTATACAGAACACTGTACTTTTTCCTTTCCACTCTGGATGCCTTTAATTTTTTGTGCATTACTGTGCTAACTAAAACTTTCAGTATAATGTCAAAGAGTAGCAATGAGAAGAAACATTATAGCCTTGTTTCTGATCTTAGGGAGAAAGAATTCTGTCTTTCTCCATCTAGGGTAGTGCTATCATTTTGTATTTTAATCTGAAAGCATTCAGTGTTTTACTTTAAGTAGCTGTAGGTTAATTGTACATTGTGGCCCTCATTAGATGATTTTTCTCTTTTTGGGGGTGAGGAACAGAGTCTTCTTATGTTGCCCAGGCTAGTCTCAAACTCCTGGGCTCAAACGATCCTCCTGCCTTAACCTCTCAAGTAGCTGGGACTCCAGGCTTGTACTACTGCCCCCAGTAAAACTTTCCCTGCTATTTCAAGTTAATTGAGAGGTTTTGTCAGGAACGGATGTTGGATTTTGGCAAATGCTGTTTTTGTACTTATTGAGATGTTCACAGAGTTTTTCATTTTTAGTCTGTTAATATAGTGAATTACATTAATTTATTTACATGTTACTGATTTCAATTTCACTAACATTTATTAAGAATTATTTTATCTGTGTTTCTCATAAATATTTATTGGGCTTTGTTATTTACATAGTATTGCTAAAATAGAATGACTTGGAAAGTATTCCTTCTTCAATTTTCTAGGAGATTCTGTGGACAATTGATTTTGTTTCTTCATTTTTGTGAAGAAGGTTCAAAGGTACATGTACAGGATATATGTACAAAGGTAAGGATACACGTACAGAGGTAAGTTCAAAGGTACATGTACAGGATATATGGGTTTGTTACATAGGTAAATGTGTGCCATGGTGGTTTGCTGCCTAGATTATCCTATCACTTAGGTATTAAGTCCACCATCTATTAGCTATTCTTCTGACAATTAATATTATGTCTTCATTAAAGGCTTGATGGAATTCACCAGTGAAGCCATCAAGGACTTGTGCTTTCTTTGTCAGAAAGTTTTTGACTACACATTTAATTTTTAAAGTAGACATAGGTTACTCAAGAAGATGAGTCAAATCTGATCAGGACAAACCCAAAGAAATTCAGACAAAGCCACATCAGTGTCAAACATAGGAGAACTAAAGAAAAAGAAAAAATTTTGGAGGCTTAACCGTAGGGAAAAAAATTCAAACCAGAGTAGATTTATCTTCAGAAACCATGAAAACCACAGGAAATAGTACAACATTTTTCAACTGTTAAAGAAGAGGATTGTCGACCAGAAATTCTGTATTCAGCAAAAATATCCTTCAAGGATAAAGTGGAAACAAAGTCATGCTCAGGTAAAGAAAAACTAAGAATTTTTTTTCCAGGAGACTTATGCCCAAATAATGGCTAACGGAACTTTCCTAACAGGAAGGAAATGAGAAATGATAAATCTTAAAATATCAGCAAGAAAGAAAGAACAACATACAGAGAATGTTTAATTGTAATAATTTTTCTTCTCTTGAGTTTTTAAATTGTGTTTGACAGTTGAAGCAATAATTATTATACTGCCTGATGTGGTTCTAAATTTATGTAGAGAAAATATTTAAGACAGTATATTATAAATGGGTGAAGGGTTGTTAAGAGAGGTAAAGTTTCTACCCTTCACTCAATCAAATAAAATATCAACACTAGTAAGCCGTGATAAGTTCTGGATATATAATGTGATACCTAGCATGGTCACTAAGGAAAATGTATAAAGAAATACACTGAAAAATATCATACATAAATCAAAATAGATGTTTTAAAAATGTTCAAGTTATCTACAGAAATAGGAAAAGAAAACAGAGAAATGAAAAAGAGACAACAACAGAAAACAAAAACTAAAATGGCAGGGTTAAACTCTATTATATTGATAATTACATGAAATTTAAGTTATATACACACACAGTTAGAGGACAGATATTGACTGAATACATAAAAAGATACAGCCTAACTATACTGTCTACAAGAAACTCATTTCAAATACAATGATATAGGTGGGTTGAAAAAAAAGGATAGAGAAAAAGATACCATACAAATCAATTTGTTAAAAAGCAAGAGTAGCTATATTAACATCAGATAGACTTCAGAGCAAAGAAAGTTACTAGAGATGGAGGAGGACATTATGTAATGATAAAATGGTCAATCCACCAAAAGACACAGGAATCTTCATGCTACTGGAGAGTGAGCTGCAAAATATGTGAAGCAAATACTCATAGAACTGAAAGGATATACATAACCGTAATCAAATTTGGAGTTTTTGACCCCCTCTATCAATAACTTATAGAAAAACTAGGTGAGATTTGGAAAAACTCGACAACACACCCAATCAGTAAGATCAAATTGAGATTTATAGGTCATTCTACCCAACAACAGCAGAATATACACTTTTTACAAATGCCACAAAACATATACCAAAATATATCATATCCTGGGTCATAAAACAAATCTCAACAAATTAAAAATAATTGAAATCATATACAGTATGTTCTCTGACAAAAATCAACTCAAACTAGAAACTGATTACAGAAGAGATTATAAGAAAACATTCAAAAACTTGAAACTAAACAACACACATTCTAAATGATTCATGAGTTAAAGAAGTCTCATGGGAAATAAAAAATACATTGAACTGAATGAAAACGAAAAACAGCATTTGAAAATGTGTGGGGCACAGGTAAAGCAGTAGTAAGAGGGAAATTTATAGCAATACATGCTTATGCAAGTACAGCCTGCCTTTCATATTAATGGGTTCCAAATCTATGGATTCAACCAACCTTGGATCCAAACTATTTGTGGGAGAAGAAAGGATGGTTGCATCTGTACTGAACATGTACAGACTTTTTTTTTCTTGTCCTTATTTCCTAAACAATACAGTATAACATTAACATAGCATTTACATTATATTTTGTATTGTCAGTAATCTATAAAAGATTTAAAGGATTTGGGAGAATGTGCATGTTATATGCAAATACTATACCATTTTATAAAAGGGACTGGAGTATCTGTGGATGTGGGTATCTGCAGGGGGTCCTGGAAACAATACCCCATGGATACTTAGTGATGATGGTATTAGAAAAAAGAGGTCGAGTGCGGTGGCTCACACCTGTAATCCCAGCACTTTGGGAGGCCAAGGTGGGCAGATCACGAGGTCAGGAGATTGAGACCATCCTGCCTAACATGGCGAAACCCCGACTCTACTAAAAATACAAAAAATTAGCCAGGCGTGGTAGTCCCACTACTTGGGAGGCTGAGGCAGGAGAATGGTGTGAACCCAGGAGGCAGAGGTTGCAATGAGCCAAGATCGCACCACTGCACTTCAGCCTGGGCAACAGAGCAAGACTCCATCTCAAAAAAAAAAAGAAAGAAAGAAGAGAAAAAACCTCAAATTAATAATCTAAACTTCTACCTCAGGAACCTAGAAAAACAAGAAAAAATATGCTCAAAGCAAGCAAAAGGAAGGAAATAAGAAAAAATAAAAAATAATAATGAGAAGAACATAAACCAACGAAATTAAAAATACAAAAATAAAAAAAAAGTGCAGAAAAATCTAGTTCTTTGAAGAGAGCAATCCATTTGACAATATTTACAGGCTAAAGAAGAAATACCATGCAATTTTATCAACTGATACAGTAAATATTTAACAACATTCAACACCTATTCATTATGAAAAGTGTCTGGAAAGATAGCATACAAGGGAACATCTTCAAATTGATAAAAAGACATCCACAGAAAACCTATATCAAACATCATATTTAATGGGTGAAAAACTGAATGCTTTTCTCCTAAAATTAACAACAACTATGTCTGCTCTCACCATTGCTATTGAATATGGTGCTGGAAGTTCTAGCCAGGTAAATACACTAAGAAAAGGAAATTTAAGGGCCCAGCGCAGTGGCTCACTCCTGTAATCCCAGCACTTTGGGAGGCCGAGGCAAATGGATCTCGAGGTCAGGAGATCCAGACCATCCTGGTTAATAAGGGGAAACCCGGTCTCTACTAAAAATACAAAAAAATTAGCCAGGCATGGTGAAGGACACGTGTAGTCCCAGCTACTCAGGAGGCTGAGGCAGGAGAATGGCGTGAGCCCAGGAGGCAGAGTTCACAGTGAGCCAAGATCGCGTCTCTGCACGCCAGCTTGGGCGACAGAGCGAGACTCAGTCTCAAAAAAAAAAAAAGAAAAGAAAAGGAAATTTAAAACATACAAATAAAAGATAAATAAATGTTTTAATATTAGCGATGCTATGATGTTCTACATAAAATGATGACTATATGGACACCGAAATTAGAAATTCATAATTTACAATCACTAAAAATATTAGGTGTAAACATAACAAAACATGTACAGGACTTGTATGTCAAAAACTACAAAATGAAGAGAAGAAATTTTAAAAGTTCTAAATAAATAGAGAGATACAATGTGTTCATGGATTGAGAGTCTTAACACAGAATAGACATTAATTCTGCCAAACCGATGTTCAAATACAACACAATTGTTATCAAAATCCTATCTTATCAAGATTTAGTTTTAAAGACAAGATTATCCTAAATTCATATCGAAAGGCAAGGAAGCTGAAATAATTTTTTAAAAAAAGAATGAAATGGGAGAAATCTCTTTTCCCAATTTCAAGATATATATAACTAAATTAATCAAGACTGTGTAGTGTTAGTGGAGGGATAGACATATGCATCAATAGCATAGAATTGAGAATCCATGGATAGCCCTAACAAGTATGGCCAAAAGACTTTTTATAAAAACGCAAAAACAATTAAATGAAGGAAGGATAGTCTTTTTCACAAATGTTACTAGAGCATTGTCAAAAAAAGTTTGACAGCATATACACTTATCATGTATCCTAGTAATTGCACTCCTGGGCATTTATCCCAAAGAAATGAAAGTTATGTGCACATAGAACCTGTACATGATTGTTTATAGCAGCTTTATTTGTAATAACCGCAAACCGGAAACAACCACAATGTCTCTCAATAGTTGAATGGTTAAACACACTGTGGTATGTCCATTCCACAGAATATTCCTCAGAAATAAAAACGAATGAACCATAGATGCATATGACACCCCAGATGAGTCCCAGAAGTATTATGCTGAGTTTAAAGAACCAAACTCAAAGGTCACGTAGCATATGGTCCCATTTATCTAACATTCTCAAAATGAAGAATTACAGAAGTAAAAAGTCAATTAATGGTTACCAAGGCCTACGGATGGTGAGGAGAAGGGAGTGAATGTGACTATTAAGGGATAGCAGGAGGGAAGTCTTTAAAGTGAAGAAGTGGTTCTGTATCTTGATTAAATGGTAATTATGTGAATCTACATATACAATAAAATGGCATAGACATGTACACACACTTTACACCAATGTCAAGTTCCTAGTAGATATTGTACTACCGTTGTGTTAGAAGTAACCACTGAGGAAATTGTGTGAACGTGCACGGGATCTGTCTGTACTCTCTTTGCAACTTCCTGTGAATCCGTAATTATTTCAAAATTTTAAAAAGTTTTCAAAAGATAGAGACAGTAAGTTTAATTCTACTATTTGTCATGTTCACAAGGAAAAAAACTTCAGCCATTTGATGGACAAATTTGAATACCAAAAAATTAGTTGTACAAACAGCAATAAACCAGCTAGTTTGCCAATATCGAAGTTCAGAAAATAAACAACAGATTGGAGAATAAGATGAATAACTCATATTTCAGAGAACGCAAGGTACTAAAAGCAGAGGCTAGAGTCAAACCAACTGGGTTCAGATCCCACCTGTGCCACTTTATTGCTTTTTAGGCTTTAGGTGATTGATATAAACACTTGGCCTCAATTCTTGTTGTAAAAAACTGATAGTAAGAATATTTTGTAGGACAAAGTAGGAGTTAGTTTTTGATACTATGATTTTTATTATGAAGGATATACCAAGTATACCCATTATAGAATTTTCAAATCTATTGGAAATCTATTGGAAAGATGACTAATCCACTTGTAAAAAGGGACAAAGAGCATTTAAAAAGCAAATCAGGGGGTAAGAAATACAAATAATAAAAACAAAAAATACCTCATGTCATTAATAATCTACGAAATTAATATTTGTGAAATAAAATATTTTTCAACTGTTGAAAGACAAACGTTTTAAATAATTACAAATATCCAAAATTGAAGAGGGCACGGGAAAAAACAAGCATTACCATATGCTCCTGGTGAGAGGGCAAATGATGAAACGTTGTGTTTTGTTCTCTGTGTTAAATGTTGGAGGTTTTTCCTCAGATGTGTTGGGATTTAATGCTGGTGTTCTTGGACACTGGCAATGGAAGAATTGGTGGTTAGTGAGGTGGGAGTTAGAACTATTCAACATTTAACCTTTCACTTAATTGATTTCATTTTTCATCCAATGCCTTCATTTCAATGACCAAACCTAAGGTTTTCTGCTGCCATAGAGGCAGTAATCTGAGTGCCAACGGGTTCCATGGCATACCGGGGACTGCACCAGTACTGCAGACCTCAATGTTCCTAGTCTTTCTGGGATTTGGAAGGGTGAATCAGGTAGCTCCTTTTTAGTGTTCTCCTTTGTAGGTCTTAGATTTCATCTTGCTCGGACAATTTGATTACCACTCTTCCATCTACTTTTCACATCTCTTGCCAGATAACTAACAGTTGTTCTAAGAAAATGTTAAAATTTGTTCAAATCTCTTGTCCACTGTTATCTTTTCTCTAATTCTCTTGTCCTTATGCTTTTATTCTTTATTAGCATTATTTTCTATTACTTCCATTTCTAGCGGAAGTGGAAGTAAATGGCAGAGTTCAATCTACCATACTTGAGTGAAACCTGTTTCCTAAAATTACCATAAGGAATATGATTTAATTTAAAACTTTAAAAAGTTATTTTAATATGAATGCTGACTTTGACAGATAAGAAAAGCTCTCTCTATGTATTTTTATGATCCTATAATTAGTCCTGAATAAAACACAGAGTAAATTGATTGCTTTATAATGCCCACATCCCATATATTCAACAGAGCTCTACCAAGTGTGATATTTTTACAGTTCTCTTTCTGGTTATAGGTTTTATTCTTAATGTGCTGAACTGTTGTTTATATTTGATGCATGCAGGATGTCTGTAGAGTACTTGCACATTGAGGAACTGTCAGCACCTTGGGAAAGAAATCTTCAGGGCTAGATTCAGGGAATGTTTGTCTAGTTTGTTTTTTTTAAAGTCCAAATTATGGAGGTATGTATGAAATAAATAACTTATTAACCAAATTAGAAATGTAAAAGCCAGGAGCAGTGGCTCATGCCTGTAATCCCAGTTGTTTGGAAGGCCAAGGTAGGAGAATCACTTGAGCCAAGACTGCCAGGCTGCCGTGAGCTGTGATAATGCCACTGCAGTTCAGCCTGCGTGAGAGAGTGAGACCTTGTTTCAAAAAGAAAGAAAAAGAAAGAAAGAGAAAGAGAGAGAGAAGATGAAAGAAAAGAAAGAAAGAAAGACAGAAAGAAAGAAGAAAGAGAGAAAGAAAGAAAGAAAGAAAACAGAAATGTAAAAAAGCAGATAACTATTAGTAGTTCTAAGAAAATGTTAATTGTAATAATAATTGTTTTGAAAAGTTCCCGATCTATGTATGATGTTGCTGATTTGTTAGCTTAGGTCAGCTTTCACAGAGCCTGAGTTGCATTACTTTGTTTCCTACAAAATTTAAAAATAGAAATTAAGTGGAACTACTGTCATCTGAGGTGTAAATGCCTACCTTATATATGTATTTGTCGGTTTTTATCGCTTCATGGACTATAATACAGAAATTTCAATGAAAAACTTGATCTTTTCTGCTCTATAATTGATTTCATTTCCATTAAAAGAGAAAGGCACAGATAATAGATAGAATGAAAGCATGCAATCTACGTTATGTCAGTAAATCCTTGATTTCTATTAAAACCCCACCTAAACTTGCAATTCCTTTGGCAGAGCACGTAGGAAGGCCTTTCTCCAGCTGCTGTTTTTGCTGATGAGATGCCAAGTGTCTTTACAGATATGTCTTCAAAGAGAGAGAGAGAAGGACAAGAGATAGAGAGAAAGAGAGTGAGAGAAAAGAGAAAGATACAGGAATGCAATTACAGAAACTCTGCTTTTAAAAGAAGTGGTTCAGAAAAGGTGATTGATTTTGTACTTACTAGATCACCATATAAGGATGATTTTAAGTAATGTTCATTAGCAATGAAGGATAATTTTATCTGATTTTAAAATATTAGTTTATATCTAATAAATAATGTGTGAAATATCCATCATCTGCCTATGTGGTGCATTATCCTGTCATAATTTTTTTCATTAAAAAAACTTTGCAATTTTAAAGTTTGTACATTGTTTACATTTACCAGGAATTCAATTTATTTTTACACATCAACACTCTTGAGCTATACTCTGCAGACATGTTGAATATAGAGGCACTTAATGTGTACATATTATCTATTTTCAGGTATGTTTCATTTTTATATGTAATAAGGTAACAAGGGAGTAGTGTTATAAATTTAAATTCTATAGTTTGAAACATAAATTTCAAAAATTTCCCATTTTCAATTATAAAAATCCAAATAAGTTTCATTACTCCTGCTTCTCATACTACCCACCTTTCAAAGAACTTTCTCCTTATATACAAGGAGTACTGGTTTGCACCAATATTCATATTCGTGAACATATTATTAGCATTAATAGTCCTTGATGAGGATTAGCACATAAAAACTTCTAACTTCAAACTTGGGATTTTGGAAGTATTTATTCTTTGTTTATTCCTATATTCTCTAGGAGTTTACAATCAGAGTTATAACTTAGTACAGTTATGGCACAATAAATAAAAATCTTAACAAACAGTAAAACGAAATAACAATGTTCCCCATTACTGGTTTTCTCTCTTCTCTTCCTTTTCTGTCTTTCTCTCCCTCTCCTCTTCCTCCCATCTTCCTTCTCCTTCTCTTCCTTTTTTTCTGTAATAGTAAACACAGCAAATGGAGTTCACAGCTATTTGAGATTGGATGATCTTTCCTATTCATCACTTGCTAAGTTAGATTATACATCTGTTCTTCAAAGCATCAAATTGTTACAAAACTGTGTATAAAAAATAAAACTGCCCCTGAGGCCGGGTGATACATTTTTAGTGTTCTTGAATGAAGGTGTAAATTGAAATGGAATAAAACAAGCAAGAGCAAACAGGGTAAGAATTAAAAACACTTTATCTTTGTTCTTTCATTTCCTTTACTACGGAGTACAATCAATACTTTACAACAGGGTTAATACACTGTCTTCAAACATGTTATTATTCTTACACAAGAGCACAATAACTTTATTAGTTATGCTGTCTGCAGTCTTCCAAAGTGACAGAACTGAGTGGGCGTGCTGATCACAAGCAATTCTTGGTGCCCTCTGTTGGAGTATTTTCAGTGTACACCAACAACAGCAACAAGCACAATACAGCTGCAGGTCATTTTAATGGTGGGAGTTCTAACTTTAATTAGCACAATTAATGGAAGCAAATAAAAGAGAGGTTTACCCTTTCTGCTCATTGGTTATTGAATATTCAGATCTTACATCTGCTCTCCATTCAAGAGAAATCTGAGTTACATTACTTTGTTTCAAAGCAATGTTAATTCATTTGAAGAGAGTAACTCAACTAACCCCCAGATATTTTAGCAGAGTTTGATGTAACTTTTTGTAAGTAACATTCATATATGGGTTGTTGTGTTTCGAAAAATATATTTAAAATAAAAGTGAAATTATTATTTGAGCAACATATAAGACCTCATTACTAAAACATGTATTTCAACTTGTGTTTTACAGATGAAAGCAGAATACCCTTTCTCTCTGATGATTATTATTATCATTATTACCAAAATGACTAATATTAAAAAGCATTATAAGTACAGCAACTGAAATCAAATGCTGTGAATTAAACATCAACGGTGTACATAACATCGTATTAGATAATTCATCACTGTGATTTCAAATGAAATAAAAAGGAAAGAAATTTGTTATGAGTTGAATTGTGTCACCAAAAAAGACATGTTGAAGTCCCAATCTTGATACCTACTAATGTGACCTTATTTAGAAATAGGATCTTTGTAGATGTAGTCAAGTTAAGATGAGGTTGCATTGGATATGAGGAGACCCTGATCCCAATGCTAGAGTCCTTATAAGGATAAAAAACACAAACACAGAGACATAGGAATAGGCTATGAGAAGACAGAAACAGAGATTAGGGTTATTTTACCACAAGCCCAGGAAACTGAAGGATAGCCAACCACAACCAGAATCTAGGAAGGGGCAAGAAAGGACCCTCCCCTAGAGCCTTCAGAGGGAGCGTGGCCCTGCTGACTTCTTGATTTTAGACTTCTTGATTTTAGACTTCTAGCCTCCAGAGCTATGAGACAATGAATTTCTGTTGTTTTAAACCACAAAATTTGTAGTATTTATTATGGAATAACTAGAAAACTAGTAAAGTATCCTCTGGTCAAGTGAGATTATTCCCACCCAAGAAAGATTCTGTTATGTATTAAGGTCCTTAGAGCCCTAATACTACACAGTTTGGCTGGGAGTGCAGGCAATGCTGAGAGAACAGTCTGTTTTAGAAGAGACGTATCAACTACTTTTGTATAAGATTCAAGAGGATAATTACCCAGCACCCAATTATTAAAGTGAATAAATGGTACTACAATAAAAGGATTCATTCTGACTTTCCTCAGATACTGAGGTTCAGAAAAGATAAATTGCAACATGTGCATCATCACTGATATGGTTTGGATGTGTGTCCCCTTCAAATCTCTTACTGAAATATGATGTCCATTGTTGGAGATGGGCCTAGCGGGAGGTTTTAGGGTTTTGGGGGCAGATCCCTCATGAATGGCTTGGTGTCCTCCCTTTGGTAATGAGTTCAGGTGAGAGCTGGTTGTTTGGTATTTCTCTTGCTCCCTCTCTTCCCATGTGACACATCTGCTTCCCCTTGGCCTTCAACCATGAGTAAAAGCTTTCTGGGCCTCACCAGAAGCCAGGCAGATGCTGGTGCCATGCTTGCACAACCTGCAGAACCATAAGCCAAATAAACCTCTTCTCTTTATAAATTATCCAGTCTTAGATATTCCTTGGCAATGCAAACAGACTAACACAATCACCTTATCAACTACTTAGTACAGTTGGTGTTCTCTTTTAAAATCATTCTTTGAGCAATTATCAAAGCAGAGAATCATCAAATATAAAACAGACCATTGAGTGAAAGCTTCACATAATTTTAGGGCTGGAGATCTTAGTACCAATCCTGTTAACTTATTAACCCGCTTGGCCTTTTTCCCTAGTGGTTGCTCTTTTGCATTCTCACCCCAGCCTATTACAATCCAGAATCAGCTTGCAACGTTATCATATTGGTGCAAAAGTAGTCACGGTTTTGTCATTACTTTTAATGGCAAAAACCACAATTACTTTTGCAGTAACCTACTTATAACGACTAGGAATATTTCCCTAATATTGAGAGAGCAAAACATAGATGATCCAGAGAGGATCATGGATTAGACTGAGAGAATAGGGGAAGAAGATAGAAACAGAACCTTATAATTAAAAGATGGTACACTACTTCAAGGAGAGGGAATCAACATTGGAAAAAAAGCAGGAGGAAAAAAAAGAGAAAGAATCAGAAACAGTGTCCTGGAAAAATAGGAGAGATTGAAACTATATTAGTAGTAGAAAAAAAAAAATCAACCTAAACTGCATTTGAGAGCAATATTGTAGAATAATATATAGGATTATAACTTCACAAATATCTTTAAGAAAGTGATCATTTAATTCCAAACAATTTAATAATTATGTATGCATAATTTATTTTTTAAAATCAGATGTGTTATTGGAGAGGTATAAAATAGAGGAGAATCAATGTTTAGAGGTCACAACACTATTTGAAATCAGTGTTTTACATATACTTATCAAATCTCAGGATTTGTAGGTTCACTATGTTGTTTCTCTTTAGATGTTGTTAGGAGGAGCTTCTGTGATACTTAACTCATGAGTGTTTATAAAATACTCTAATCAATTTCACAAACTATTATCTGAATTTTGTGTATGTGCCGTGTGTCTGTGTATGCGTGTGTGTGATAGTGTCCACCGATAAGCAATACGGCACCTGTTTTTGCAGAAAGCCTTATTTGCTCAAATAATGTTCACACTCAATTACTCCTGTGATAGGAACAAGCTTATCTGCCATTGTGAACAGATAAGAGGCACAAAGTATGCAAGAAGAGAATGGAGTGGAAGAAATATTTTACAGTTTCTGCTGTCACTAAGTTATTTTAAAACAACATAAACATTATTATTACAATAGCATTTCATCTCTGTTTGCTTTTCTACCACTGAGGCTGTTTTCCCCTTTGTTCCAATTATTTTCCATTTTCTACATTTTGACAGTTAACTAAACCCTCAAAATAATTTAGTTTCTAAAATGCTCTTAGCCTGGAAAATGTATGTTCTCTCTACCCACACTGATCTATTCTACCTCATCTCCCTCTTTTAGTCATATTTTTCCTATTTCCTAGAAAACTGTCCATCATGTCAGAATTCTTCCTGCTGTGTATAATTCCATAAAGTAAGGGCAGATGCCTTAATTTTATGATAAACAAATCAGGAATGTGGGGTGATGAGGGATGAG
The DNA here is from genome assembly GCF_000951035.1 of Colobus angolensis palliatus. Classification (NCBI taxonomy): domain Eukaryota; kingdom Metazoa; phylum Chordata; class Mammalia; order Primates; family Cercopithecidae; genus Colobus; species Colobus angolensis. The sequence goes on along the minus strand of NW_012116511.1, from coordinate 2,657,179 downwards.
AAATCTTAGATTTAATTAAAATCTCCTCAAATTCCTCTACATTATAGGGATATAAAATATTCCTTTGGAAGGGCATGGCATATATTATATATTTTTCTTTTTTTTCCTTTTTTTTTTTTTTTTGAGACAGGGTCTCACTCTGTCTCCCAGGCTGCAGTGGCACGATCACAGCTCACTGCAGCCTCAGCCTCCCCAGCTGAAATGATCCTCCTACCTCAGCCTCCCCAGCTGAAACGATCCTCCTACCTCAGCCTCCCAAGTAACTGGGACTACAGGCACATGACACCATGGTTGGCTATTTTTTTTTCTTTATTTTTTGTAGAGATGGGGTTTTGCCATGTTGCCCAGGGTGGTCTTGAAATCCTGGGCTCAAGTGATCCACCTGCCTTGGCCTCCCAGATTGCAGGGATGACAGGTCTGAGTTGCCACAACCTTTTTTTTTTTTTTTTAAAGATAGGCATGAAAGGGGCTGGCCAAGGCCAGCATCTTTGACATTGTTAAATCCTTTCAGCTGCTTTTTTGAACACCAGTACTTGATGTGTTTGTCTAGTTTCCAAAAGGGTTTGAACAACTATTTTCTGTTCAAATGCAAAACATATTAATCTCTTGTCAACTAATATTTTAATGGAGATTATCTATGAAGATCACTCCAAGTGCAAGCGTTGGGGAAAAGAGATAGAGCTCTTAGAATGCAGCGAACCTGGGAGGTTAGAGGGCCTCAAAGGGAAGGAAGGTGAGGTGGGTGGTGCTAAGGTCAAACTGCCACATTTTCATGACCCTGCCAAGCAAATGTGCTAGAAATGTCCCGTTATCCAACTCTTTGCCACAGTTTCCTTAATATTAATGTTTATTTCCCACCTGTTGCTATCATTTAGTTTTTTCCATCTGATTTGTGAGAACAGGCAGAGGTTCCCCTGTTTCATGTCAGGGTCTGGTACTTTTGTTCTGACACTGTTGAAAGCCTATATTCCTTCTGGACTCAGATATATTAAATAAATTTGCTAATTGGAAATGTGATATGAAAACATGTCATAAGGATTTGTGTCCTCCTTTTGAGTTTTGTTGTACTTTGAATTCTCTAAGTGATTTATTTTATTTTTCTGAGTTCAGTTATCATTTCGCTAGCACACCACCTATTCCGTTGCCTCCCTCAATAACTTCTACAAAATAATGTTAATTTTACTAACATCTCTTTGGTTACTTATTTTCTTTTCACTAATTTTTTATGCTTTTTTTTTTTCTTTTCCTCAGTAAGCCCATATTCTTTACATCCTTCTACCAGGTGTTCAAATTACCACCAATCAAGACCAGCCTTCTGTTCATTCTTGTTTCTCTCTCTCTCTTTTTTTTTTTCCAAGCTGCCTATCATCCTCTCTGCTTTTCTTTCTAAACTACGCCCAGTCTTCGCCCTTAGTTCTCAGTGATTGTTAAGAGCTTCCTCTTCTTTGCTCTGATATCTATCACCTCCTTGTCTTTAATTTTCTTGACTGTTTTCTTTTTTTTTTTCCTAATCCAGTAATCTCCCATTCTCCAATGATTTTTGTTATCTCAAACTGTTATATTTACTCAAATCATTTCTACATTATTCTACATTATGAAGAAATGTCCTTTATATCTAACTAAAATCCTTCAAACTCTTTTGCCACATCCTAAGCTTTCCTTTAAATATACATATTATTGATTTTCATAATTAACAATGTATATGTGCACCTATTGTTTGTTTTTTGTTTTTGAGACGGGGTCTCACTCTGTCACGAAGGTTGGAGTTTCGTGGCACCATCAAAAATCACTGTGGCCTCCACTCTTGGAGCTCAAGTGATCTTCCCAACTCAGCCTCCCAAGTAGCTGGGACTACAGGTATGAGGCAATCTGCCCAGCAGTGCCTGTTTTTAAAGCATGATCATTCTAAAGAGAATTGGCAAAATCTACATCTGTAAAGTGTAAAATTAGGAAAACAACTTAAAATTGTTATAAATATACAACACATACTGCTCATTCAATAACAGCTAACAACAGACTCATTGTGGAAACTGCAAGTGTTGAGGATTTTAGTAGCTTGATTGTGTGAATGAGATAAAGCCTTGTTTATACATACAAATTGAGCAGGTAATTATTAATGTTTTATTATATATGTGAGTGTGCTCCTGTGTAATGTAAAAACAGAGGCATGCTCACGCCTGTAATCCCAGCTCTTTCCGAGGTGGAGGTGGGCGGATCACGAGGTCAGGATATCGAGACCATCCTGGCTAACACGGTGAAACTCCGTCTCTACTAAAAATACAAAACATTAGCCGGCGTGGTGGCGGGCACTTGTAGTCCCAGCTACTCGAGAGGCTGAGGCAGGAGAGGCATGAACCCGGGAGGTGGAGCTTGCAGTGAACTGAGATCGCACCACTGCAATCCAGTCTGGGCGACAGAGTGAGACTCCGTCTCAAAACAGAACAAGACAAAGCAAACAAACAAACAACAACAACAAAAAAGACAGAGACATGTTTGAGAAACTATGAATACCTTGTACAAAGAATTTAGTAGCTTTATATTTGAACTTCTTGTATTACTGTGCCTTCTTTCTGCTTAAAGGAATTATTGCCTAAGTCAGTGATTATCTGGGCAACAGAATTAATGTTCTAGCTACAGCACTGCACTATTTCACAGGACCTATTGATTATTTTTTTAAAAAAATTTCTCATCTGTCCTGTTCTCATTATTCTACTATTATTACTTTAGTTTGGGCCTTATTTAAAAATTAACTAAATAATTATATTTGCCCCCAAATGGTATTCCTGCCATCTTTATTCTCTCTCTGTTTCTCTCCACTCATCACCTGTCTACCCGTATATTTATTGTCTACTATTTTCCATGTTCCTCATTAATTTCTGGCAATAGTAGACTGATACCAAATGTTGCCTCCCTTAAGAGACTGATAGCCTAGTCCCATTTACTGCTGTTCAATAGAACCTTGCATCTTTCTTCTTTAAACATCTTTAACATCTTTCAGTGGCTTTTAGAAAAGGGTTCACATTTATCAGAGCTTTTGACACTCTTTACATTTTGACACAATATATTATTATTATTTGGGGAAAGGGCAGGAACCAGGGCTGATTAATTTCCTACAGTGTTCAGGGCAGTTCTATATAACAAAATTATTTGTCCCACATTTTACATGACTTTCGAATGCCCCACAAAATATTCAAAGTCATGAAAATCTCATCTGAACTCAGAGCTCAACTCTGTTTTTTATAATGTACAAAGCTTTGATTTTATTTATTTTTTGGAAACATTTTAATATGCACTGATTTTGATGCTAATTTCAACCCAACTAAGTCCTCACCCAACTGCTAGATCCATCTTCTATTTTTAAACTTTAGGAAGTAGAATAGGTCAGTGAAGAGCATTGTGATAAAATCCCAGGGTATTCCCACACTATTGCCCTCTCAACAATTTTTTAGGATGTGAGTGTGTGTGTGAAGGTGACTTTTGCTTGGATAGGATGCCACCCCATAAAACAGAGAATAAAATAGAAAGAGTACAGTTGGAGTCCTGTTCCTGCTCTTCTTAACCCCCATTATCTTGTGACAAACAGTGCCCACTCCAAATTCCCACTCAGAATTCTTAACCCGGTGTCTCAGGAGTAAATTCTGGGCACTAAAGGGGTTCTTTCCTTCTGAGGAGCTACGAAAAACAGACAGAGACAATCTGACCTCAAGCACGTGTGTCTCTGCCCCTCATTCTCCAAATTCTTGGGACAGTGTTACTCAATCTTATTGCACAGTGAAATTATCAATGAACTTTAAGAAATGCTAACGCCTAGGTCTCATTCTAACGGCTTCTGATTTCATTGCTTTAGGGTGTGGCCTGCTGATTCTGAAGTGGTTGTCTCACAACCTAGGAATAGGGAATTATAATCTAAGGTGTATGTCCTCCAAATGCTGATCCTATTTAGGGCAGTAAAGAGTGGAAAGTGAAGACTTGACCTGTGATTTTGGGGGTGGGGAAGAAAAAGAATATTTTTGTATTTCTGGCTCTTCATCTTAAGAGTCATCAATCCCCTACTTGCACTGTCAGACACATTGGGCTGACACATTCGAAAATACACATTGCCTGACAGTGTGGCTGATACTCCTAGAGAAGCAGTTTCTAAATTTTATAGCCCATTGGAATCACTTGGACATCTTTAACAAACACTGATACCTGGCTCCTACTCCTATACATGCTGATTTAATTTCTACGGAGTGGGACCTGGCTTTAGGATTTTAAGAAAGTTGTGCAGCTTATTCTAATGAGCAGCAAAGCTTGGGACCCAGTCCCAGTGAAAAAGAGCTCATAGAACAATACAACAGGACATTTAAGGAGCACAGCCCTTTCTTTTCTTTTCTTTTTTTTTTTTTTTTTGAGACGGAGTCTTGCTCTGTCACCCAGGCTGGGGTGCAGTGGCCGGATCTCAGCTCACTGCAAGCTCCGCCTCCCGGGTTCACGCCATTCTCCTGCCTCAGCCTCCCGAGTAGCTGGGACTACAGGCGCCCGCCACCTCGCCTGGCTAGTTTTTTGTATTTTTAGTAGAGACGGGGTTTCACCGTGTTAGCCAGGATGGTCTCGATCTCCTGACCTCGTGATCCGCCTGTCTCGGCCTCCCAAAGTGCTGGGATTACAGGCTTGAGCCACCGCGCCCGGCCGGAGCACAGCCATTTCTAAACAATATTCTGTATTACAGCTATCCATATAGCAGAAATAGTAAGACAGATTGTGAATTTAAAACTAAGGAAGATATTTGAAAGATTACAAAAAAGGAGTGAATAGCCAAATTCATACCATATATACATATAAAGGTTTCCAGGTCAGAAGACCAACAAAGAATCTAAAGTAAGACAGACATTAGGTTTTTCAACAGTAAATACTATACACAAGAAGATAATGAAGGGATATTTTATAAGTTCCGAAGGAAAATAATTTAAAATATAGAATTTCCTATCAAGCCAAATTGTCTTCAAAGATGTCAGCATAATAAAAGTATTTGGAAGCATGGAAAGCCTCAACAGGTTTGCCATGCGGAGACTCACATAGACAACAGTTTTGGATAAAGTTAGAGGAAAGAAAAATTCAAGAGATGCTGCAAAAGATATTTGAATAAAAGGTGATTGACTAGATTGGCAAAGTTTGTTCTTGTCTTGGCCCTTTATTTAAAGTCAAATAAAAAGAGGAAAAATATTAATAATAATCCAGAATTAAAAGTCTAGGAAAAAAAGTCATGGGGATTTTTGTGGAGAACTAAGGAACTTAAGAATTTGCCAATTTCTTGCCTTAATAGGGAGTAACTTTTTTTTTTTTTTT
>NW_012116511.1:2650821-2651611 GCF_000951035.1 Colobus angolensis palliatus | reverse complement strand
AGCCAGATATATATTGTTTAAAAAGTATGTGGACTTCACTTGTGCCCAACATGGAGCAATAGAAACAGATTTACCCTTATAACTGAAACAACTGAAAAACCGGATAAATATAGGAAAGAACAGTTTTCAAGGCATTGGCATCAAACAACACAGAACTGTGATCCCTGGTAGACAGGAAACAAATGAGGTGAGACCTCTGATTTTCTTCAAGAGAATTTCCAGGCCATCAGAAGGGGAAACCCAAGTGGAGACCAGCGGACTCCCTGAGTGAAGGAGATGAAGCTAAGAATCCAGGAAGAAGAATGCAGCTAAGGTTAACATGGCAACTCAAGCACCAAAGGAGAGATAGCCACACACAGATAAAACTCTGGACAACTACAGAAAAATTGCCCTTTAATATTCAGCAAATTACCAATCAGTGCGTGTATTTGAAGAAAAACATCTCAATCATAATCGAGGGATCAATTATCAACTACCCAAAGTGATGAAAGGGAACAGGACTCAGCACTCACCCAGAATGGGGGGAAGTGCTTGTTCCCCACGAGACAGGCTGGTAAACCACACAATTCACAGGTCTTTGAGTAAGGGATCTTGTCTTGGCAGTGGGGAATAATTAACCCTAGACCAAACATGGTGCTGTTCTCGCTTAATAAGTCTTAAAAGCAGGACACCAAATGGTCAAACTGTTTCAAGTAACTTAATTGCATCTCAGAAAAAGCTCATGATACTTTCAGAATACAAAATATTCAACATCCAACAAGGTGCAATTAACAACTCCTGGCATCTAATA